>NC_088403.1:65693180-65697288 GCF_034236695.1 Oncorhynchus nerka
GTTACTGACATCAGCACCATCTAGTTGCCAGCTGGTTTCCGGCATCAACACCAGCTGGTTACCAGCCAGTTACTGACATCAACACCAGCTGGTGCCAGCTGGTTACTGACATCAACACCAGCTAGTTTCCAGCTGGTTGCCAATGACATCAACAACAGCTAGTTACTGACATCAACACAGCTAGTTACTGCAGCATCAACACCAGCTAGTTACACAATGACATGGTTTCCAGCTAGTTACCAGCTGGTTGCTGACATCAACACCAGCTGGTTACCAGCCAGTTACTGACATCAGCACCAGCCGGTTACTGACATCAGCTTCCAGCTGGTTAATGACATCAACACCAGCCAGTTGCTGACATCAACACCAGCCAGTTACCAGCCAGTTGCTCTGGCATCAACACTGGCTTCAACTACCCAGCTAGTTACTGACATCAACACCAGCTAGCTACCAGCTAGGTGCTGTCATCAACACCAGCCAGTTTTGCAGCTAGTTGCTGACATCTCAACGCCAGCTAGTTACCAGCTAGTTACTGACATCAACACCAGCTAGTTAGCAGCTAGTTACTGACATGAACACCGCCAGCTAGTTTACCAGCCAGTTGCTCTGACATCAACACCAGCCGGTTTTCCAGCCAGTTACTGACATCCACACCAGCTAGTTGCTGACATCAACACCAGCTAGTTACCAGCTGGTGCTGACATCAACACCAGCTAGTTACCAGCTAGTTACTGACATCAACACCACAGCTAGTTACCAGCCAGAAGTTGACATCGACACCAGCTAGCTACCAGCTAGTTACTGACATCAACACCAGCTAGTTACCAGCTAGTTACTGACATCAACACCAGCTAGTTACCAGCTAGTTACTGACATCAACACCAGCTAGTTACCAGCTAGTTGCTGACATCCACACCAGCTAGTTACTGACATCAACACCAGCTAGTTACCAGCTAGTTACTGACATCAACACCAGCTAGTTACTGACATCAACACCAGCCAGTTACTGACATCAACACCAGCTAGTTACCAGCTAGTTACTGACATCAACACCAGCTAGTTACTGACATCATACACCAGCCTAGTTACTGACATCAACAGCCAGCTGACGTTACCAGCTAGTTACTGACATCAACACCAGCTAGTTACCAGCTAGTTACTGACATCAACACCAGCTAGTTTCCAGCTAGTTACTGACATCAACACCAGCTAGTTACCAGCTAGTTGGCTGACATCAACACCAGCTAGTTACCGAGCTAGTTACTGACATCAACACCAGCTAGTTATCAGTGCTAGTTACTGACATCAACACCAGCTAGTTTCCAGCTAGTTGCTGACATCAACACCAGCTAGTTACCCATGTACATCAACACCAGCTAGTTACCAGCCAGTTGCTGACATCAACAGCTAGACCGCAGCTAGCTAGTCACTGAGCCAGGTTACTGACACAGGACATCACCAGCTAGTTACTGACATCGAACAGCCAAGCTAGTTATCAGCCAGTTACCGACATGCAACACCAGCTAGTTACCAGCTAGTTACACATCCAGACCAGTATAACCAGCTCAGTTACCGACATCAACACACAGCTAGTTACCAGGGGTGACATCAACACCAGCTAGTTACCAGCTAGTTACCGACATCAACACCAGCTAGTTACCAGCTAGTTACTGACATCAACACCAGCTAGTTACTGACATCAACACCAGCTAGTTACCAGCTAGTTACTGGCATCAACACCAGCTAGTTACTGACATCAACACCAGCTAGTTACCAGAGCTGAGTTACTGACTGACTATCACCAGCTAGTTACCAGCTAGTTACTGACATCAACACCAGCTAGTTACCAGCTAGTTACTGACATCAAAACCAGCTAGTTACTGACATCAACACCAGCTAGTTTCCAGCTAGTTGCTGACATCAACACCAGCTAGTTACTGACATCAACACCAGCTAGTTACTGACATCAACACCAGCTAGTTACCAGCTAGTTACTGACATCAACACCAGCTAGTTACCAGCTAGTTACTGACATCAACACAGCTAGTTACCAGCTAGTTACTGACATCAACACCAGCTAGTTTCCAGCTAGTTGCTGACATCAACACCAGCTAGTTACCAGCTAGTTACTGACATCAACACCAGCTAGTTACCAGCTAGTTACTGACATCAACACCAGCTAGTTTCCAGCTAGTTGCTGACATCAACACCAGCTAGTTACCAGCTAGTTACTGACATCAACACCAGCTAGTTACCAGCTAGTTGCTGACATCAACACCAGCTAGTTACCAGCTAGTTACTGACATCAACACCAGCTAGTTACCAGCTAGTTACTGACATCAACACCAGCTAGTTACTGACATCAACACCAGCTAGTTAACAGCTAGTTACTGACATGAACACCAGCTAGTTACCAGCTGGTTGCTGACATCAACACCAGCTAGTTACCAGCTAGTTACTGACATCAACACCAGCTAGTTACCAGCTAGTTACTGACATCAACACCAGCTAGTTACTGACATCAACACCAGCTAGTTACCAGCTAGTTTCTGACATCAACACCAGCTAGTTACCAGATAGTTACTGACATCAACACCAGCTAGTTACCAGCTAGTTACTGACATCAACACCAGCTAGTTTCCAGCTAGTTGCTGACATCAACACCAGCTAGTTACCAGCTAGTTACTGACATCAACACCAGCTAGTTACTGACATCAACACCAGCTAGTTTCCAGCTAGTTGCTGACATCAACACCAGCTAGTTACCAGCTAGTTGCTGACATCAACACCAGCTAGTTACCAGCTAGTTACTGACATCAACACCAGCTAGTTACCAGCTAGTTGCTGACATCAACACCAGCTAGTTTTGCAGCTAGTTGCTGACATCAACACCAGCTAGATACCAGATAGTTACTGACATCAACACCAGCTAGTTAGCAGCTAGTTACTGACATGAACACCAGCTAGTTTCCAGCTAGTTACTGACATCAAAACCAGCTAGTAACCAGCTAGTTTCTGACATCAACACCAGCTAGTTACTGACATCAACACCAGCTAGTTACCAGCTAGTTACTGACATCAACACCAGCTAGTTACCAGCTAGTTGCTGACATCAACACCAGCTAGTTACTGACATCAACACCAGCTAGTTACCAGCTAGTTACTGACATCAACACCAGCTAGTTACCAGCTAGTTACTGACATCAACACCAGCTAGTTACTGACATCAACACCAGCTAGTTACTGACATCAACACCAGCTAGTTACCAGCTAGTTACTGACATCAACACCAGCTAGTTACCAGCTAGTTGCTGACATCAACACCAGCTAGTTACCAGCTAGTTACTGACATCAACACCAGCTAGTTACCAGCTAGTTACTGACATCAACACCAGCTAGTTACCAGCTAGTTACTGACATCAACACCAGCTAGTTACCAGCTAGTTACTGACATCAACACCAGCTAGTTCAGTGTTGCTGACATCAACACCAGCTAGTTACCAGCTAGTTACTGACATCAACACCAGCTAGTTACCAGCTAGTTGCTGACATCAACACCAGCTAGTTACCAGCTAGTTGCTGACATCAACACCAGCTAGTTACCAGCTAGTTACTGACATCAACACCAGCTAGTTACCAGCTAGTTACTGACATCAACACCAGCTAGTTACTGACATCAACACCAGCCTAGTTACCAGCTAGTTGCTGACATCAACACCAGCTAGTTACCAGCTAGTTACTGACATCAACACCAGCTAGTTACCAGCTAGTTACTGACATCAAACATTCCAGCTGAGTTACTGACATCAACACCAGCTAGTTACCAGCTAGTTACTGACATCAACACCAGCTAGTTACCAGCTAGTTGCTGACATCAACACCAGCTAGTTACCAGATAGTTACTGACATCAACACCAGCTAGTTACCAGCTAGTTACTGACATCAACACCAGCTAGTTTCCAGCTAGTTGCTGACATCAACACCAGCTAGTTACCAGCTAGTTGCTGACATCAACACCAGTAGTTACCAGTAGTTACTGACATCAACACCAGCTAGTTAGCAGCTAGTTGCTGACATCAACACCAGCTAGTTACCAGATAGTTACTGA
>NC_088403.1:65697788-65780288 GCF_034236695.1 Oncorhynchus nerka
GAGGTAGAGAGAGAGATGATATATAAGAGATATATGACTATTACTATTTATTCACATTACTTCATCATTCGCTCACTCGCTCACTCACTGCACCCATGGCTCACACACACTCGCTCGCTTTGCTCACTCATTGACACATTACATGCACACACATATTACATACTTGACATATTAGCTTTTACATACATATATTATATATATATATGGAGATATATATATGGGCAGATATATATATATATATATTTTACATTACTATTATTATTTCACATCATTACACATTTTACTCTTCTTATTTGATTCACACACATTTTATTCATCACACATTACACATTTTATCATTTCATTGACACGCCGCACACATCACACACACACATTCACATCACACATTAAAGTCAACGTTACCCACACATATTATTGGCTATTAGCTGCTTTTATTCATTACATATTACATACATGATATGACGAGGAGAGAGGTATATATATATATATTTTTCTTTAGCTACATTTTAGCTTTTACTCGCGCTCACATTCTTCATTCACTCAGGGCTCACTCTCGCGCACGACCGCTCACTCATCCTTCCACCGGGCTTCACATTGCTCATTTTCACATTCATTTCATTCATTTACTATTCATTATTCATTCATATTTTATTTACTCATATTCACATTTTTATTATTGATTCATATTACATTATTATTACTGTTTACATTATCAAGATATAAAATACACAGCATATAGAGAGAGAGAGAGAGTGGAGAGAGAGAGAGATGAGTATATGAGAGAGACATATATACATGTGAGTCATCTCCATCATGATATTCTCTCTTCAGCCACACACACACTCACACAGCATTCATTCATCTCACTTCACGCACACACACACACATTGACACACACACACACACATCGCACATCACATGGTCAGCATCAATACATACTTACTATTATTTATAAGAGAGAGAGAGAGAGAGAGAGAGAGAGAGAGGAAGAAACATCATCACATATATGAGCATATATGATACTACAGAGAGAGAAGATGATGACAGAGCATCATCACATTTACTTTGAGTCAGCCATCAAGATATTCATGATATTGACATATTTATTACTACATATACACATATATATATACATTTGTCATTCACAATATATATATATATATGAGAGAGAGAGAGAGAGAGAGAGAGGAGACAGATGGGCACAGAGAGGGGGAACAAAAACATCATACTCCCTCATTTACTCAGCTCACACTCTTTACTCTCATTTACTCATTACACTATCATTTCATCACACATTTTGACATTCACATTCACATTTAAATGTCACTCTGGTCACATGATATACATATATTATATAGAGGGGTGGTTGTTGACAGACAGAGGAGAGATATATATATATATATATATGTGAACAAACATCACTATACATATTTACATGATATATATATTATTATTACACATCATATGTCGTCATCACATTACACATGCATGTCTGTTTGACTACACACTATTATTGGTTACATACTATATGACGTGTTGATATGTTGTTTCATATATATTACAGAGATAACGATGTTTGCTATGATAGGATAATTGAGAGAGAGAGAGAAGAGACTAGGGTGGGGGTGAATGTGAAGGTCACTTGCCAATAACAGCTGGTGTGCAATATCAATCTTCAGGAAGTATCTAGGTTTACCTCATGATAAGCTGTAGACCACACTATCTACCAAGAGAGTTCTCATCTATATTACTTGTAGCCTTGTATTTACCACCATAAAATAAATCCTGCTAAGACCACTCAATGAGCTGTATAAAGCCATGCTGGTACTAAGACCACTCAATGAACTGTATAAAACCATCCTGGTACTAATACCACTCAATGAGCTGTATAAAACCATCCTGGTACTAATACCACTCAATGAGTTGTAAAAACCATGCTGGTACTAAGACCACTCAGTGAGCTGTATAAAACCATCCTGGTACTAAGACCACTCAATGAGCCAGAAGCCAACAGGAATATTATCATCCTGAGCCTGCACTCTTGAGAGCCTACACTCAATGAGCTGTATAAACCATGCTGGTACTAAGACCACTCAATGAGCCAGAAGCAAACAGGAATATTATCATCCAGAAGCCTGCACTCTTCAGGCGCCTACATTCAGTCCACTCTGTTTCCATCCTTTTTGTTTCAGTCCTCTATGTTTCAGTCCTCTATGTTTCAGTCCTCTATGTTTCAGACCTCTCTGTTTCAGTCCTCTATGTTTCAGTCCTCTCTGTTTCAGTCCTCTCTGTTTCAGACCTCTCTGTTTCAGTCCTCTATGTTTCAGTCCTCTCTGTTTCAGTCCTCTCTGTTTCAGACCTCTCTGTTTCAGTCCTCTCTTTTTCAGTCCTCTCTGTTTCAGACCTCTCTGTTTCAGACCTCTCTGTTTCAGTCCTCTATGTTTCAGTCCTCTCTGTTTCAGTCCTCTATGTTTCAGTCCTCTCTGTTTCAGTCCTCTATGTTTCAGTCCTCTATGTTTCAGACCTCTCTGTTTCAATCCTTTTTGTTTCCGTCCTCTATGTTTCAGTCCTTTCTGTTTCAGTCCTCTCTGTTTCAGTCCTCTCTGTTTCAGTCCCTTCTGTTTCAGTCCTCTATGTTTCAGTCATCTCTGTTTCAGTCCTCTCTGTTTCAGACCTCTCTGTTTCCATCCTTTTTGTTTCCGTCCTCTATGTTTCAGTCCTCTCTGTTTCAGTCCTCTCTGTTTCAGTCCTCTCTGTTTCTGTCCTCTATGTTTCAGTCCTCTCTGTTTCAGTCCTCTATGTTTCAGTCCTCTGTGTTTCAGACCTCTCTGTTTCAGTCCTCTATGTTTCAGTCCTCTCTGTTTCAGTCCTCTCTGTTTCAGTCCTCTCTGTTTCAGACCTCTCTGTTTCAGTCCGCTCTGTTTCCATCCTTTTTGTTTCAGTCCTCTATGTTTCAGTCCTCTATGTTTCAGACCTCTCTGTTTCAGACCTCTCTGTTTCAGTCCTCTCTTTTTCAGTCCTCTCTGTTTCAGACCTCTCTGTTTCAGACCTCTCTGTTTCAGTCCTCTATGTTTCAGTCCTCTCTGTTTCAGTCCTCTCTGTTTCAGACCTCTCTGTTTCAGTCCTCTCTTTTTCAGTCCTCTCTGTTTCAGACCTCTCTGTTTCAGACCTCTCTGTTTCAGTCCTCTATGTTTCAGTCCTCTCTGTTTCAGTCCTCTCTGTTTCAGTCCTCTCTGTTTCAGTCCTCTATGTTTCAGACCTCTCTGTTTCCATCCTTTTTGTTTCCGTCCTCTATGTTTCAGTCCTCTCTGTTTCAGTCCTCTCTGTTTCAGTCCTCTCTGTTTCAGTCCTCTATGTTTCAGTCCTCTCTGTTTCAGTCCTCTATGTTTCAGTCCTCTCTGTTTCAGTCCTCTCTGTTTCAGTCCTCTCTGTTTCAGACCTCTCTGTTTCAGTCCTCTCTGTTTCCATCCTTTTTGTTTCAGTCCTCTATGTTTCAGTCCTCTCTGTTTCAGTCCTCTCTGTTTCTGTCCTCTCTGTTTCAGTCCTCTCTGTTTCAGTCCTCTCTGTTTCAGTCCTCTCTGTTTCAGTACCAGTCTGTCTCTGTCCTCTGTCTTCAGTACCACTCTGTCCTCTGTCCTCTGTCTTCAGTACCACTCTGTCCTCTGTCCTCTGTCTTCAGTACCAGTCTGTCCTCTATCCTCTGTCTTCAGTACCAGTCTGTCCTCTGTCCTCTGTCCTCTGTCTTCAGTACCACTCTGTCCTCTGTCCTCTGTCTTCAGTACCACTCTGTTCAATGTCCTCTGTCTTCAGTACCAGTCTGTCCTCTGTCCTCTGTCTTCAGTACCACTCTGTCTCTGTCCTCTGTCTTCAGTACCACTCTGTCTCTGTCCTCTGTCTTCAGTACCACTCTGTTCAATGTCCTCTGTCTTCAGTACCACTCTGTTCAATGTCCTCTGTCTTCAGTACCACTCTGTCCTCTGTCTTCTGTACCACTCTGTCCTCTGTCTTCAGTACCACTCTGTCCTCTGTCCTCTGTCTTCAGTACCAGTCTGTCCTCTGTCCTCTGTCCTCTGTCTTCAGTACCACTCTGTCCTCTGTCCTCTGTCTTCAGTACCACTCTGTCCTCTGTCCTCTGTCTTCAGTACCACTCTGTCTCTGTCCTCTGTCTTCAGTACCACTCTGTCCTCTGTCCTCTGTCTTCAGTACCACTCTGTCTCTGTCCTCTGTCTTCAGTACCACTCTGTCCTCTGTCCTCTGTCTTCAGTACCACTCTGTTCAATGTCCTCTGTCTTCAGTACCACTCTGATCAATGTCCTCTGTCTTCAGTACCACTCTGTTCAATGTCCTCTGTCTTCAGTACCACTCTGTTCAATGTCCTCTGTCTTCAGTACCAGTCTGTCCTCTGTCCTCTGTCTTCAGTACCACTCTGTTCAATGTCCTCTGTCTTCAGTACCACTCTGTCCTCTGTCCTCTGTCTTCAGTACCAGTCTGTCCTCTGTCCTCTGTCTTCAGTACCAGTCTGTCCTCTGTCTTCAGTACCACTCTGTCCTCTGTCCTCTGTCTTCAGTACCACTCTGTCCTCTGTCTTCAGTACCACTCTGTTCAATGTCCTCTGTCTTCAGTACCACTCTGTTCAATGTCCTCTGTCTTCAGTACCACTCTGTCCTCTGTCTTCAGTACCACTCTGTTCAATGTCCTCTGTCTTCAGTACCAGTCTGTCCTCTGTCTTCAGTACCACTCTGTCCTCTGTCCTCTGTCTTCAGTACCACTCTGTTCAATGTCCTCTGTCTTCAGTACCACTCTGTTCAATGTCCTCTGTCTTCAGTACCACTCTGTTCAATGTCCTCTCTGCATCTGTGTTGTGATTTCAGTGACTAGTGTCATGTGTTGCTATATCAGTCTCTATGTTGTCTGATATGTGTGTCTATATCAGTCTCTATGTTGTCTGATATGTGTGTGTCTATATTAGTCTCTGGGTTTGTTGTCTGTAGGCGTCATGTGCTTTGCGTTGCTTATCTCTCTATATTGATTTTATTCTCACAAGAAAGTCAATTGAAACAGTGCAGACAAAAACAATGTACAAAGGTGTGCAGGTGAGGTTGAAAACACAGGAGAGCTGTTTATGAAAACCACAGCTACGTGTACAAAACACATTGCTCAATCAATTGAGCAAAGCACACTAATTACCATAGAGCCTCAGTGTTGTGATTTCAGTGACTAGTTCTACATTAGTCTACAGTATGTAGTCAGTCTCGTCTATTGTCCCCTTTCTCTGTCTAATCCCCGTCTCCCTGTCTCATCGCCTGTCTCTCTGTCTGTCTCATCCCCTGTCTCTCTGTCTGTCTCATCGCCTGTCTCTCTGTCTGTCTCATCCCCTGTCTCTCTGTCTGTCTCATTCCCTGTCTCTCTGTCTGTCTCATCCCCTGTCTCTCTGCCTGTCTCATCCCCTGTCTCTCTGTCTGTCTCATCCCCTGTCTCCCTGTCTGTCTCATCCCCTGTCTCTCTGTCTGTCTCATCCCCTGTCTCTCTGTCTGTCTCATCCCCTGTCTCTCTGTCTGTCTCATCCCCTGTCTCTCTGTCTGTCTCATCCCCTGTCTCTCTGTCTGTCTCATCGCCTGTCTCTCTGTCTGTCTCATCCCCTGTCTCTCTGTCTGTCTCATCCCCTGTCTCTCTGTCTGTCTCATCCCCTGTCTCTCTGTCTGTCTCATCCCTGTCTCTCTGTCTGTCTCATCCCCTGTCTCCTGTCTGTCTCATCGCCTGTCTCTCTGTCTGTCTCATCCCTGTCTCTCTGTCTGTCTCATCCCCTGTCTCTCTGTCTGTGTCATCGCCTGTCTCTCTGTCTGTCTCATCCCCTGTCTCTCTGTCTGTCTCATCCCTGTCTCTCTGTCTGTCTCATCCCCTGTCTCTCTGTCTGTCTCATTCCCTGTCTCTCTGTCTGTCTCATCCCCTGTCTCTCTGTCTGTCTCATCCCCTGTCTCTCTGTCTGTCTCATCCCCTGTCTCTCTGTCTGTCTCATCCCCTGTCTCTCTGTCTGTCTCATCCCCTGTCTCCCTGTCTGTCTCATCGCCTGTCTCTCTGTCTGTCTCATCCCCTGTCTCTCTGTCTGTCTCATCCCCTGTCTCTCTGTCTGTGTCATCGCCTGTCTCTCTGTCTGTCTCATCCCCTGTCTCTCTGTCTGTCTCATCCCCTGTCTCTCTGTCTGTCTCATCCCTGTCTCTCTGTCTGTCTCATTCCCTGTCTCTCTGTCTGTCTCATCCCCTGTCTCTCTGTCTGTCTCATCCCCTGTCTCTCTGTCTGTCTCATCCCCTGTCTCTCTGTCTGTCTCATCCCCTGTCTCTCTGTCTGTCTCATCCCCTGTCTCTCTGTCTGTCTCATTCCCTGTCTCTCTGTCTGTCTCATCCCCTGTCTCTCTGTCTGTCTCATCCCCTGTCTCTCTGTCTGTCTCATCCCCTGTCTCTCTGTCTGTCTCATCGCCTGTCTCTCTCTGTCTGTCTCATCCCCTGTCTCTCTGTCTGTCTCATCCCCTGTCTCTCTGTCTGTCTCATCCACTGTCTCTCTGTCTGTCTCATCCCCTGTCTCTCTGTCTGTCTCATCCCCGGTCTCTCTGTCTGTCTCATCCCTGTCTCTCTGTCTGTCTCATCCCCTGTCTCCATGTCTGTCTCATCCCCGGTCTCTCTGTCTGTCTCATCCCCTGTCTCCCTGTCTGTCTCATCCCCGTCTCCCTGTCTCTTCCCCTGTCTCTCTGTCTGTCTCATCCCCTGTCTCTCTGTCTGTCTCATCCCTGTCTCCCTGTCTGTCTCATCCCCGGTCTCTCTGTCTGTCTCATCGCCTGTCTCTCTGTCTGTCTCATCGCCTGTCTCTCTGTCTGTCTCATCCCCTGTCTCTCTGTCTGTCTCATCGCCTGTCTCTCTGTCTGTCTCATCCCCTGTCTCTCTGTCTGTCTCATTCCCTGTCTCTCTGTCTGTCTCATCCCCTGTCTCTCTGCCTGTCTCATCCCCTGTCTCTCTGTCTGTCTCATCCCCTGTCTCCCTGTCTGTCTCATCCCCTGTCTCTCTGTCTGTCTCATCCCCTGTCTCTCTGTCTGTCTCATCCCCTGTCTCTCTGTCTGTCTCATCCCCTGTCTCTCTGTCTGTCTCATCCCTGTCTCTCTGTCTGTCTCATCGCCTGTCTCTCTGTCTGTCTCATCCCCTGTCTCTCTGTCTGTCTCATCCCCTGTCTCTCTGTCTGTCTCATCCCCTGTCTCTCTGTCTGTCTCATCCCTGTCTCTCTGTCTGTCTCATCCCCTGTCTCCCTGTCTGTCTCATCGCCTGTCTCTCTGTCTGTCTCATCCCCTGTCTCTCTGTCTGTCTCATCCCCTGTCTCTCTGTCTGTGTCATCGCCTGTCTCTCTGTCTGTCTCATCCCCTGTCTCTCTGTCTGTCTCATCCCCTGTCTCTCTGTCTGTCTCATCCCCTGTCTCTCTGTCTGTCTCATTCCCTGTCTCTCTGTCTGTCTCATCCCCTGTCTCTCTGTCTGTCTCATCCCTGTCTCTCTGTCTGTCTCATCCCCTGTCTCTCTGTCTGTCTCATCCCCTGTCTCTCTGTCTGTCTCATCCCCTGTCTCCTGTCTGTCTCATCGCCTGTCTCTCTGTCTGTCTCATCCCTGTCTCTCTGTCTGTCTCATCCCCTGTCTCTCTGTCTGTGTCATCCCCTGTCTCTCTGTCTGTCTCATCCCTGTCTCTCTGTCTGTCTCATCCCCTGTCTCTCTGTCTGTCTCATCCCTGTCTCTCTGTCTGTCTCATTCCCTGTCTCTCTGTCTGTCTCATCCCTGTCTCTCTGTCTGTCTCATCCCCTGTCTCTCTGTCTGTCTCATCCCCTGTCTCTCTGTCTGTCTCATCCCTGTCTCTGTCTGTCTCATCCCCTGTCTCTCTGTCTGTCTCATTCCCTGTCTCTCTGTCTGTCTCATCCCCTGTCTCTCTGTCTGTCTCATCCCCTGTCTCTCTGTCTGTCTCATCCCCTGTCTCTCTGTCTGTCTCATCGCCTGTCTCTCTGTCTGTCTCATCCCCTGTCTCTCTGTCTGTCTCATCCCCTGTCTCTCTGTCTGTCTCATCCACTGTCTCTCTGTCTGTCTCATCCCCTGTCTCTCTGTCTGTCTCATCCCCGGTCTCTCTGTCTGTCTCATCCCTGTCTCTCTGTCTGTCTCATCCCCTGTCTCCATGTCTGTCTCATCCCCGGTCTCTCTGTCTGTCTCATCCCCTGTCTCCCTGTCTGTCTCATCCCCGTCTCCCTGTCTCTTCCCCTGTCTCTCTGTCTGTCTCATCCCCTGTCTCTCTGTCTGTCTCATCCCTGTCTCCCTGTCTGTCTCATCCCCTGTCTCTCTGTCTGTCTCATCCCTGTCTCTCTGTCTGTCTCATCCCTGTCTCTCTGTCTGTGTCATCGCCTGTCTCTCTGTCTGTCTCATCCCTGTCTCTCTGTCTGTCTCATCCCCTGTCTCTCTGTCTGTCTCATCCCCTGTCTCTCTGTCTGTCTCATTCCCTGTCTCTCTGTCTGTCTCATCCCCTGTCTCTCTGTCTGTCTCATCCCCTGTCTCTCTGTCTGTCTCATCGCCTCTCTCTGTCTGTCTCATCCCTGTCTCTCTGTCTGTCTCATCCCCTGTCTCTCTGTCTGTCTCATCCCGGTCTCTCTGTCTGTCTCATCCCTGCCTCTCTGTCTGTCTCATCCCTGTCTCCATGTCTGTCTCATCCCCGGTCTCTCTGTCTGTCTCATCCCTGTCTCTCCCTGTCTGTCTCATCCCCGTCTCCTGTCTCTTCCCTCTCTCTCTGTCTGTCTCATCCCTGTCTCTCTGTCTGTCTCATCCCTGTCTCCCTGTCTGTCTCATCCCCTGTCTCTCTGTCTGTCTCATCCCCTGTCTCCCTGTCTGTCTCATCCACTGTCTCTCTGTCTGTCTCATCCCCTGTCTCCCTGTCTGTCTCATCCCCGGTCTCTCTGTCTGTCTCATCCCCTGTCTCCCTGTCTGTCTCATCCCCTGTCTCTCTGTCTGTCTCATCCCTGTCTCTCTGTCTGTCTCATCCCCTGTCTCTCTGTCTGTCTCATCCCCGGTCTCTCTGTCTGTCTGTCTCATCCCCTGTCTCCATGTCTGTCTCATCCCCTGTCTCCCTGCCTGTCTCCCTGTCTGTCTCACTTTCTGGCTCATCCCTGTCTCTCTGTCTGTCTCATCCCCGTGTCTCTGTCTGTCTCATTCCAATTCTCCCTGTCTCATCCCGTCTCCCTGTCTGTCTGTCTCATCCCCTGTCTCTCTGTCTGTCTCATCCCTGTCTCTCTGTCTTTCTCATCCCTGTCTCTCTGTGTGTCTCATCCCCTGTCTGTCTGTCTGTCTGTCTGTCTGTCTGTCTGTCTGTCTGTCTGTCTGTCTGTCTGTCTGTCTGTCTGTCTGTCCGCATCCTGTCTCCATGTCTGTCTCATCCCCTGTCTCTCTGTCTGTCTCATCCCCTGTCTCTCTGTCTGTCTCATCCCCGGTCTCTCTGTCTGTCTGTCTCATCCCCTGTCTCCATGTCTGTCTCATCCCCTGTCTCCCTGCCTGTCTCCCTGTCTGTCTCACTTTCTGGCTCATCCCTGTCTCTCTGTCTGTCTCATCCCTGTCTCTGTCTGTCTCATTCCATTCTCCCTGTCTCATCCCCTGTCTCCCTGTCTGTCTGTCTCATCCCCTGTCTCTCTGTCTGTCTCATCCCTGTCTCTCTGTCTGTCTCATCCCTGTCTCTCTGTGTGTCTCATCCCCTGTCTGTCTGTCTGTCTGTCTGTCTGTCTGTCTGTCTGTCTGTCTGTCTGTCTGTCTGTCTGTCTGTCGCATCCTGTCTCCATGTCTGTCTCATCCCCTGTCTCTCTGTCTGTCTCATCCCCGGTCTCTCTGTCTGTCTCATCCCCTGTCTCCCTGTCTGTCTCATCCCCTGTCTCTCTGTCTGTCTCATCCCTGTCTCTCTGTCTGTCTCATCCCCTGTCTCTCTGTCTGTCTCATCCCCTGTCTCTCTGTCTGTCTCATCCCCTGTCTCTCTGTCTGTCTCATCGCCTGTCTCTCTGTCTGTCTCATCCCGTCTCTCTGTCTGTCTCATCCCCTGTCTCTCTGTCTGTCTCATCCCCTGTCTCTCTATCTGTCTCATCGCCTGTCTCTCTGTCTGTCTCAACCCCTGTCTCTCTGTCTGTCTCATCCCCTGTCTCCCTGTCTGTCTCATCCCCTGTCTCTCTGTCTGTCTCATCCCTGTCTCTCTGTCTGTCTCATCCCCTGTCTCTCTGTCTGTCTCATCCCCTGTCTGTCTGTCTGTCTGTCTGTCTGTCTGTCTGTCTGTCTGTCTGTCTGTCTGTCTGTCTGTCTGTCTGTCTGTCTGTCTGTCTGTCTGTCTGTCTGTCTGTCGCATCCTGTCTCCATGTCTGTCTCATCCCCTGTCTCTCTGTCTGTCTCATCCCCGGTCTCTCTGTCTGTCTCATCCCCTGTCTCCCTGTCTGTCTCATCCCCTGTCTCTCTGTCTGTCTCATCCCTGTCTCTCTGTCTGTCTCATCCCCTGTCTCTCTGTCTGTCTCATCCCCTGTCTCTCTGTCTGTCTCATCCCCTGTCTCTCTGTCTGTCTCATCGCCTGTCTCTCTGTCTGTCTCATCCCGTCTCTCTGTCTGTCTCATCCCCTGTCTC
Source organism: Oncorhynchus nerka (assembly GCF_034236695.1). Classification (NCBI taxonomy): domain Eukaryota; kingdom Metazoa; phylum Chordata; class Actinopteri; order Salmoniformes; family Salmonidae; genus Oncorhynchus; species Oncorhynchus nerka. The sequence goes on from NC_088403.1 coordinate 65,708,444, forward strand.
TCTGTCTGTCTCATCCCCTGTCTCTCTATCTGTCTCATCGCCTGTCTCTCTGTCTGTCTCATCCCCTGTCTCTCTGTCTGTCTCATCCCCTGTCTCTCTGTCTGTCTCATCCCCTGTCTCTCTGTCTGTCTCATTCCCTGTCTCTCTATCTGTCTCATCCCCTGTCTCTCTGTCTGTCTCATCCCCTGTCTCTCTGTCTGTCTCATCCCCTGTCTCTCTGTCTGTCTCATCGCCTGTCTCTCTGTCTGTCTCATCCCGTCTCTCTGTCTGTCTCATCCCCTGTCTCTCTGTCTGTCTCATCCCCTGTCTCTCTGTCTGTCTCATCCCCGGTCTCTCTGTCTGTCTCATCCCTGTCTCTCTGTCTGTCTCATCCCCTGTCTCCATGTCTGTCTCATCCCCGGTCTCTCTGTCTGTCTCATCCCCTGTCTCCCTGTCTGTCTCATCCCCGTCTCCCTGTCTCTTCCCCTGTCTCTCTGTCTGTCTCATCCACTGTCTCTCTGTCTGTCTCATCCCTGTCTCCCTGTCTGTCTCATCCCCGGTCTCTCTGTCTGTCTCATCCCCTGTCTCCCTGTCTGTCTCATCCCCTGTCTCTCTGTCTGTCTCATCCCTGTCTCCCTGTCTGTCTCATCCCCGGTCTCTCTGTCTGTCTCATCCCCTGTCTCCCTGTCTGTCTCATCCCCTGTCTCTCTGTCTGTCTCATCCCTGTCTCTCTGTCTGTCTCATCCCCTGTCTCTCTGTCTGTCTCATCCCCGGTCTCTCTGTCTGTCTGTCTCATCCCCTGTCTCCATGTCTGTCTCATCCCCTGTCTCCCTGCCTTTCTCCCTGTCTGTCTCACTTTCTGGCTCATCCCTTTCCCTCTGTCTGTCTCATCCCCGTGTCTCTGTCTGTCTCATTCCAATTCTCCCTGTCTCATCCCGTCTCCCTGTCTGTCTGTCTCATCCCCTGTCTCTCTGTCTGTCTCATCCCTGTCTCTCTGTCTGTCTCATCCCTGTCTCTCTGTGTGTCTCATCCCCTGTCTGTCTGTATGTCTGTCTGTCTGTCTGTCTGTCTGTCTGTCTGTCTGTCGCATCCTGTCTCCATGTCTGTCTCATCCCCTGTGTCTCTGTCTGTCTCATCCCCGGTCTCTCTGTCTGTCTCATCCCCTGTCTCCCTGTCTGTCTCATCCCCTGTCTCTCTGTCTGTCTCATCCCTGTCTCTCTGTCTGTCTCATCCCCTGTCTCTCTGTCTGTCTCATCCCCTGTCTCCCTGTCTGTCTCATCCCCTGTCTCTCTGTCTGTCTCATCCCCTGTCTCTCTGTCTGTCTCATCCCTGTCTCTCTGTCTGTCTCATCGCCTGTCTCTCTGTCTGTCTCATCCCCTGTCTCTCTGTCTGTCTCATCCCCTGTCTCTCTGTCTGTCTCATCGCCTGTCTCTCTGTCTGTCTCATCCCCTGTCTCTCTGTCTGTCTCATTCCCTGTCTCTCTGTCTGTCTCATCCCCTGTCTCTCTGTCTGTCTCATCTCCTGTCTCTCTGTCTGTCTCATCCCCTGTCTCTCTGTCTGTCTCATCGCCTGTCTCTCTGTCTGTCTCATCCCTGTCTCTCTGTCTGTCTCATCCCCTGTCTCTCTATCTGTCTCATCCCCTGTCTCTCTGTCTGTCTCATCCCCGGTCTCTCTGTCTGTCTCATCCCTGCCTCTCTGTCTGTCTCATCCCCTGTCTCCATGTCTGTCTCATCCCCGGTCTCTCTGTCTGTCTCATCCCCTGTCTCCCTGTCTGTCTCATCCCCGTCTCCCTGTCTCTTCCCCTGTCTCTCTGTCTGTCTCATCCCCTGTCTCTCTGTCTGTCTCATCCCTGTCTCCCTGTCTGTCTCATCCCCGGTCTCTCTGTCTGTCTCATCCCCTGTCTCCCTGTCTGTCTCATCCCCTGTCTCTCTGTCTGTCTCATCCCCTGTCTCCCTGTCTGTCTCATCCCCGGTCTCTCTGTCTGTCTCATCCCCTGTCTCCCTGTCTGTCTCATCCCCTGTCTCTCTGTCTGTCTCATCCCTGTCTCTCTGTCTGTCTCATCCCCGGTCTCTCTGTCTGTCTGTCTCATCCCCTGTCTCCATGTCTGTCTCATCCCCTGTCTCCCTGCCTGTCTCCCTGTCTGTCTCACTTTCTGGCTCATCCCTGTCTCTCTGTCTGTCTCATCCCGTGTCTCTCTGTCTGTCTCATTCCAATTCTCCCTGTCTCATCCCGTCTCCCTGTCTGTCTGTCTCATCCCCTGTCTCTCTGTCTGTCTCATCCCTGTCTCTCTGTCTTTCTCATCCCTGTCTCTCTGTGTGTCTCATCCCCTGTCTGTCTGTCTGTCTGTCTGTCTGTCTGTCTGTCTGTCTGTCTGTCTGTCTGTCTGTCTGTCTGTCTGTCTGTCTGTCGCATCCTGTCTCCATGTCTGTCTCATCCCCTGTCTCTCTGTCTGTCTCATCCCCTGTCTCTCTGTCTGTCTCATCCCCGGTCTCTCTGTCTGTCTGTCTCATCCCCTGTCTCCATGTCTGTCTCATCCCCTGTCTCCCTGCCTGTCTCCCTGTCTGTCTCACTTTCTGGCTCATCCCTGTCTCTCTGTCTGTCTCATCCCCGTGTCTCTGTCTGTCTCATTCCAATTCTCCCTGTCTCATCCCGTCTCCCTGTCTGTCTGTCTCATCCCCTGTCTCTCTGTCTGTCTCATCCCTGTCTCTCTGTCTGTCTCATCCCTGTCTCTCTGTGTGTCTCATCCCCTGTCTGTCTGTCTGTTTGTCTGTCTGTCTGTCTGTCTGTCTGTCTGTCTGTCTGTCTGTCTGTCTGTCTGTCTGTCTGTCTGTCTGTCTGTCTGTCTGTCTGTCTGTCGCATCCTGTCTCCATGTCTGTCTCATCCCCTGTCTCTCTGTCTGTCTCATCCCCGGTCTCTCTGTCTGTCTCATCCCCTGTCTCTCTGTCTGTCTCATCCCCTGTCTCTCTGTCTGTCTCATTCCCTGTCTCTCTATCTGTCTCATCCCCTGTCTCCCTGTCTGTCTCATCCCCTGTCTCTCTGTCTGTCTCATCCCCTGTCTCTCTGTCTGTCTCATCCCCTGTCTCTCTGTCTGTCTCATCGCCTGTCTCTCTGTCTGTCTCATCCCTGTCTCTCTGTCTGTCTCATCCCCTGTCTCTCTGTCTGTCTCATCGCCTGTCTCTCTGTCTGTCTCATCCCCTGTCTCTCTGTCTGTCTCATTCCCTGTCTCTCTGTCTGTCTCATCCCCTGTCTCTCTGTCTGTCTCATCTCCTGTCTCTCTGTCTGTCTCATCCCCTGTCTCTCTGTCTGTCTCATCGCCTGTCTCTCTGTCTGTCTCATCCCCTGTCTCTCTGTCTGTCTCATCCCCTGTCTCTCTATCTGTCTCATCCCCTGTCTCTCTGTCTGTCTCATCCCCGGTCTCTCTGTCTGTCTCATCCCTGCCTCTCTATCTGTCTCATCCCCTGTCTCCATGTCTGTCTCATCCCCGGAGAGAGGGTCTCTCTGTCTGAGAGGGAGAGAGGGAGTCTCCCTGTCTGTCTCAGGAGAGAGAGAGAGAGGTCTCTTCCCCCTGTCTCTCTGTCTGTCTCATCCCCTGTCTCTCTGTCTGTCTCATCCCTGAGAGAGAGTCTGTCTCATCCAGAGAGAGAGAGAGAGGGAAGAAAGACAGGGAGAGAGAGAGAGAGAGGGTCTGTCTCATCCCCTGACTCCCTGAAGAAGGGGAAGAAAGACACAGAGAGAGAGAGAGAGAGAGAGAGAGGGAGAGAGGGGAGTCTCTCAGAGTCTGAGAGGGGGAAGAAAGACACAGAGAGAGAGAGAGAGAGAGAGAGAGAGAGAGGGGAAGAAAGACACAGAGAGTCTGAGAGAGAGAGAGAGAGGGAAGAAAGGGAGTCTCAGAGAGAGACAGAGAGAGAGAGAGAGAGAGAGAGAGAGAGAGAGAGAGAGAGAGAGAGAGAGAGAGAGAGAGAGGGGAAGAAAGACAGAGAGAGAGAGAGGGGGAGGAAGAAAGACAGATAGAGAGAGAGAGAGAGAGATGGGGAAGGGAGAGGGGAAGAAAGAGAGAGTGATAGAGATAGATCATTAGAGAGCGAGAGATAGATAATTGGAGAGAGAGAGAGAGAAAGGAGACTAGGGGTGGGGGTGAAGGTGAAGGTCTACTTGCCAATAACAGCTGGTGTGCAATATCTAATCTTCAGGAAGTATCTAGGTTTACCTCATGATAAGCTGTAGACCACACTATCTACCAAGAGAGTTCTCATCTATATTACTTGTAGCCTTGTATTTACCACCATAAAGCCATCCTGGTACTAAGACCACTCAATGAGCTGTATAAAGCCATGCTGGTACTAAGACCACTCAATGAACTGTATAAAACCATCCTGGTACTAATACCACTCAATGAGCTGTATAAAACCATCCTGGTACTAATACCACTCAATGAGCTGTATAAAACCATGCTGGTACTAAGACCACTCAATGAGCTGTATAAAACCATCCTGGTACTAAGACCACTCAATGAGCCAGAAGCCAACAGGAATATTATCATCCTGGAGCCTGCACTCTTGAGGAGCCTACACTCAATGAGCTGTATAAAACCATGCTGGTACTAAGACCACTCAATGAGCCAGAAGCAAACAGGAATATTATCATCCAGAAGCCTGCACTCTTCAGGCGCCTACATTCAGTCCACTCTGTTTCCATCCTTTTTGTTTCAGTCCTCTATGTTTCAGTCCTCTATGTTTCAGTCCTCTATGTTTCAGACCTCTCTGTTTCAGTCCTCTATGTTTCAGTCCTCTCTGTTTCAGTCCTCTCTGTTTCAGACCTCTCTGTTTCAGTCCTCTATGTTTCAGTCCTCTCTGTTTCAGTCCTCTCTGTTTCAGACCTCTCTGTTTCAGTCCTCTCTTTTTCAGTCCTCTCTGTTTCAGACCTCTCTGTTTCAGACCTCTCTGTTTCAGTCCTCTATGTTTCAGTCCTCTCTGTTTCAGTCCTCTATGTTTCAGTCCTCTCTGTTTCAGTCCTCTATGTTTCAGTCCTCTATGTTTCAGACCTCTCTGTTTCAATCCTTTTTGTTTCCGTCCTCTATGTTTCAGTCCTTTCTGTTTCAGTCCTCTCTGTTTCAGTCCTCTCTGTTTCAGTCCCTTCTGTTTCAGTCCTCTATGTTTCAGTCATCTCTGTTTCAGTCCTCTCTGTTTCAGACCTCTCTGTTTCCATCCTTTTTGTTTCCGTCCTCTATGTTTCAGTCCTCTATGTTTCAGTCCTCTATGTTTCAGACCTCTCTGTTTCAGTCCTCTATGTTTCAGTCCTCTCTGTTTCAGTCCTCTCTGTTTCAGACCTCTCTGTTTCAGTCCTCTATGTTTCAGTCCTCTCTGTTTCAGTCTGTTTCAGACCTCTCTGTTTCAGTCTCTCTTTTTCAGTCCTCTCTGTTTCAGACCTCTCTGTTTCAGACCTCTCTGTTTCAGTCCTCTATGTTTCAGTCCTCTCTGTTTCAGTCCTCTATGTTTCAGTCCTCTCTGTTTCAGTCCTCTATGTTTCAGTCCTCTATGTTTCAGACCTCTCTGTTTCAATCCTTTTTGTTTCAGTCCTCTATGTTTCAGTCCTTTCTGTTTCAGTCCCTCTGTTTCAGTCCTCTCTGTTTCAGTCCCTTCTGTTTCAGTCCTCTATGTTTCAGTCATCTCTGTTTCAGTCCTCTCTGTTTCAGACCTCTCTGTTTCCATCCTTTTGTTTCCGTCCTCTATGTTTCAGTCCCTCTGTTTCAGACCTCTCTGTTTCAGTCCTCTCTGTTTCTGTCCTCTATGTTTCAGTCCTCTCTGTTTCAGTCCTCTATGTTTCAGTCCTCTGTTTCAGACCTCTCTGTTTCAGTCCTCTATGTTTCAGTCCTCTCTGTTTCAGTCCTCTCTGTTTCAGTCCTCTCTGTTTCAGACCTCTCTGTTTCAGTCCTCTCTGTTTCCATCCTTTGTTTCAGTCCTCTATGTTTCAGTCCTCTATGTTTCAGTCCTCTCTGTTTCAGACCTCTCTGTTTCAGTCCCTCTTTTCAGTCCTCTCTGTTTCAGACCTCTCTGTTTCAGACCTCTCTGTTTCAGTCCTCTATGTTTCAGTCCTCTCTGTTTCAGTCCTCTCTGTTTCAGACCTCTCTGTTTCAGTCTCTCTTGTTTCAGTCCTCTCTGTTTCAGTCCTCTCTGTTTCAGACCCTCTGTTTCAGTCCTCTATGTTTCAGTCCTCTCTGTTTCAGTCCTCTCTGTTTCAGTCCTCTCTGTTTCAGTCCTCTATGTTTCAGACCTCTCTGTTTCCATCCTTTTGTTTCCGTCCTCTATGTTTCAGTCCTCTCTGTTTCAGTCCTCTCTGTTTCAGTCTCTCTGTTTCAGTCCTCTCTGTTTCAGTCCTCTATGTTTCAGTCCTCTCTGTTTCAGTCCTCTGTGTTTCAGTCCTCTCTGTTTCAGTCTCTCTGTTTCAGTCCTCTCTGTTTCAGACCTCTCTGTTTCAGTCCTCTGTTTCCATCCTTTTTGTTTCAGTCCTCTATGTTTCAGTCCTCTCTGTTTCAGTCCTCTCTGTTTCTGTCCTCTCTGTTTCAGTCCTCTCTGTTTCAGTCCTCTCTGTTTCAGTCCTCTCTGTTTCAGTACCAGTCTGTCTCTGTCCTCTGTCTTCAGTACCACTCTGTCCTCTGTCCTCTGTCTTCAGTACCACTCTGTCCTCTGTCCTCTGTCTTCAGTACCAGTCTGTCCTCTATCCTCTGTCTTCAGTACCAGTCTGTCCTCTGTCCTCTGTCCTCTGTCTTCAGTACCACTCTGTCCTCTGTCCTCTGTCTTCAGTACCACTCTGTTCAATGTCCTCTGTCTTCAGTACCAGTCTGTCCTCTGTCCTCTGTCTTCAGTACCACTCTGTCTCTGTCCTCTGTCTTCAGTACCACTCTGTCTCTGTCCTCTGTCTTCAGTCCTCTGTTCAATGTCCTCTGTCTTCAGTACCACTCTGTTCAATGTCCTCTGTCTTCAGTACCACTCTGTCCTCTGTCTTCTGTACCACTCTGTCCTCTGTCTTCAGTACCACTCTGTCCTCTGTCCTCTGTCTTCAGTACCAGTCTGTCCTCTGTCCTCTGTCCTCTGTCTTCAGTACCACTCTGTCCTCTGTCCTCTGTCTTCAGTACCACTCTGTCCTCTGTCCTCTGTCTTCAGTACCACTCTGTCTCTGTCCTCTGTCTTCAGTACCCTCTGTCCTCTGTCCTCTGTCTTCAGTACCACTCTGTCTCTGTCCTCTGTCTTCAGTACCACTCTGTCCTCTGTCCTCTGTCTTCAGTACCACTCTGTTCAATGTCCTCTGTCTTCAGTACCACTCTGATCAATGTCCTCTGTCTTCAGTACCACTCTGTTCAATGTCCTCTGTCTTCAGTACCACTCTGTTCAATGTCCTCTGTCTTCAGTACCAGTCTGTCCTCTGTCCTCTGTCTTCAGTACCACTCTGTTCAATGTCCTCTGTCTTCAGTACCACTCTGTCCTCTGTCCTCTGTCTTCAGTACCAGTCTGTCCTCTGTCCTCTGTCTTCAGTACCAGTCTGTCCTCTGTCTTCAGTACCACTCTGTCCTCTGTCCTCTGTCTTCAGTACCACTCTGTCCTCTGTCTTCAGTACCACTCTGTTCAATGTCCTCTGTCTTCAGTACCACTCTGTTCAATGTCCTCTGTCTTCAGTACCACTCTGTCCTCTGTCTTCAGTACCACTCTGTTCAATGTCCTCTGTCTTCAGTACCAGTCTGTCCTCTGTCTTCAGTACCACTCTGTCCTCTGTCCTCTGTCTTCAGTACCACTCTGTTCAATGTCCTCTGTCTTCAGTACCACTCTGTTCAATGTCCTCTGTCTTCAGTACCACTCTGTTCAATGTCCTCTCTGCATCTGTGTTGTGATTTCAGTGACTAGTGTCATGTGTTCTATATCAGTCTCTATGTGTGTCTGATATCCTGTGTCTATATCAGTCTCTATGTTGTCTGATATGTGTGTGTCTATATTAGTCTCTGGGTTTGTTGTCTGTCGTCATGTGCTTTGCTGTTTATCTCTATATTGATTTTATTCTCACAAGAAAGTCAATTGAAACAGTGCAGACAAAAACAATGTACAAAGGTGTGCAGGTGAGGTTGAAAACACAGGAGAGCTGTTTATGAAAACCACAGCTACGTGTACAAAACACATTGCTCAATCAATTGAGCAAAGCACACCATTACCATAGAGCCTCAGTGTTGTGATTTCAGTGACTAGTTCTACATTAGTCTACAGTATGTAGTCAGTCCGCCTATTGTCCCTTTTCTCTGTCTAATCCCCGTCTCCCTGTCTCATCGCCTGTCTCTCTGTCTGTCTCATCTGTCTCTCTGTCTGTCTCAGTCCCTGTCTCTCTGTCTGTCTCATCCCCTGTCTCTCTGTCTGTCTCATTCCCTGTCTCTCTGTCTGTCTCATCCCCTGTCTCTCTGTCTGTCTCATCCCCTGTCTCCCTGTCTGTCTCATCCTGTCTCTCTGTCTGTCTCATCCCCTGTCCTCTGTCTGTCTCATCCCCTGTCCACTCTGTCTGTCTCATCCCCTGTCTCTCTGTCTGTCTCATCCCCTGTCTCTCTGTCTGTCTCATCCCCTGTCTCTCTGTCTGTCTCATCCCTGTCTCTCTGTCTGTCTCATCCCTGTCTCTCTGTCTGTCTCATCCTGTCTCTCTGTCTGTCTGTCTCATCCCCTGTCCTCTGTCTGTCTCATCCTGTCCCTGTCTGTCTGTCTCATCCCTGTCTCTCTGTCTGTCTCATCTGTCTCTCTGTCTGTCTCATCCCTGTCTCTCTGTCTGTCTCCCTGTCTCTCTGTCTGTCTCATACCGCCTGTCTCTCCCTGTCTGTCTCATCCCTGTCTGTCTCATCTGTCTGTCTGTCATCCCCTGTCTCTCTGTCTGTCTCATCCCCTGTCTCTCTGTCTGTCTGTCTCATCCCTGTCTCTCTGTCTGTCTCATCCCCTGTCTCTCTGTCTGTCATCATCCCTGTCTCTCTGTCTGTCTCATCCCCTGTCTCTCTGTCTGTCTCATCCTGTCTCTCTGTCTGTCTCATCCCTGTCTCTCTGTCTGTCTCATCCCCTGTCTCTCTGTCTGTCTCATCCCCTGTCTCTCTGTCTGTCTCATCCCCTGTCTCTCTGTCTGTGTCATCCCTGTCTCTCTGTCTGTCTCATCCCTGTCTCTCTGTCTGTCTCATCCCCTGTCTCTCTGTCTGTCTCATCCCCTGTCTCTCTGTCTGTCTCATCCCTGTCTCTCTGTCTGTCTCATCCCCTGTCTCTCTGTCTGTCTCATCCCTGTCTCTCTGTCTGTCTCATCCCCTGTCTCTGTCTGTCTCATCCCTGTCTCTCTGTCTGTCTCATCCCCTGTCTCTCTGTCTGTCTCATCCCTGTCTCTCTGTCTGTCTCATCCCCTGTCTCTCTGTCTGTCTCATCCCTGTCTCTCTGTCTGTCTCATCCCCTGTCTCTCTGTCTGTCTCATCCCCTGTCTCTCTGTCTGTCTCATCCCCTGTCTCTCTGTCTGTCTCATCCCTGTCTCTCTGTCTGTCTCATCCCCTGTCTCTCTGTCTGTCTCATCCCTGTCTCTCTGTCTGTCTCATCCCCTGTCCCTCTGTCTGTCTCATCCCCTGTCTCTCTGTCTGTCTCATCTGTCTCATCCCCTGTCTCTCTGTCTGTCTCATCCCCTGTCTCTCTGTCTGTCTCATCCCCTGTCTCTCTGTCTGTCTCATCCCCTGTCTCTCTGTCTGTCTCATCCCCTGTCTGTCTCATCCCCTGATCCTGTCTCTCTGTCTGTCTCATCCCCTGTCTCTCTGTCTGTCTCATGTCTCTCTGTCTGTCTCATCCCTGTCTGTCTGTCTCATCCCCTGTCTCTCTGTCTGTCTCATCCCTGTCTCTCTGTCTGTCTCATCCCTGTCTCTCTGTCTGTCTCATCCCCTGTCTCTCTGTCTGTCTCATCCCTGTCTCTCTGTCTGTCTCATCTCTGTCTGTCTCATCCCTGTCTCTGTCTGTCTCATCCCCTGTCTCTCTGTCTGTCTCATCCCCTGTCTCTCTGTCTGTCTCATCCCCTGTCTCTGTCTGTCTGTCTCTCTGTCTGTCTCATCCCCTGTCTCTGTCTGTCTCATCCCCTGTCTGTCTGTCTCATCCCCTGTCTCTCTGTCTGTCTCATCCCTGTCTCTCTGTCTGTCTCATCCCCTGTCTCATCCCTGTCTGTCTCTCATCCCCTGTCTCTCTGTCTGTCTCATCCCCTGTCTCTCTGTCTGTCTCATCCCCTGTCTCTCTGTCTGTCTCATCCCCTGTCTCCTGTCTGTCTCATCCCTGTCTCTCTGTCTGTCTGTCTCCTGTCTGTCTCATCCCTGTCTCTCTGTCTGTCTCATCTGTCTGTGTCTCATCCCTGTCTCTCTGTCTCTCATCCCCTGCTCTCTGTCTGTCTCATCCCTGTCTCTCTGTCTGTCTCATCCCCTGTCTCCCTGTCTGTCTCATCCACTGTCTCTCTGTCTGTCTCATCCCTGTCTGTCTGTCTCTCACTGTCTCATCTGTCTAATACATCCCCTGTCTCTGTCTGTCTCATCCCCTGTCTCTCTGTCTGTCTCATCGCCTGTCTCCTCTGTCTGTCTCATCTCCCTGTGTCTCTTCCTGTCTCTGTCTCTGTCTGTCTGTCTCTGTCTATCCCCTGTCTCTCTGTCTGTCTCATCCCCTGTCTCTCTGTCTGTCTCATCCCCCTGTCTCTCTGTCTGTCTCATCCCCTGTCTCTCTGTCTGTCTCATCCCCTGTCTCTCTGTCTGTCTCATCCCTGTCTCTGTCTGTCTCATCCCTGTCTCTCTGTCTGTCTCATCCCTGTCTCTCTGTCTGTCTCATCCCTGTCTCTCTGTCTGTCTCATCCCCTGTCTCTCTGTCTGTCTCATCCCCTGTCTCTCTGTCTGTCTCATCCCTGTCTCTCTGTCTGTCTCATCCCTGTCTCTCTGTCTGTCTCATCCCCTGTCTCTGTCTGTCTCATCCCCTGTCTCTCTGTCTGTCTCATCTGTCCCTGTCTGTCTCATCCCCTGTCTCTGTCTGTCTCATCCCCTGTCTCTCTGTCTGTCTCATCCCTGTCTCTCTGTCTGTCTCATCCCCTGTCTCTCTGTCTGTCTCATCCCTGTCTCTCTGTCTGTCTCATCCCCTGTCTCTCTGTCTGTCTCATCCCCCCTGTCTCTCTGTCTCTCTGTCTGTCTCATCCCTGTCTCTCTGTCTGTCTCATCCCCTGTCTCTCTGTCTGTCTCATCCCTGTCTCTCTGTCTGTCTCATCCCCTGTCTCTCTGTCTGTCTCATCGCCTGTCTCTCTGTCTGTCTCATCCCCTGTCTCTCTGTCTGTCTCATCCCTGTCTCTGTCTCTCTGTCTGTCTCATCCCTGTCTCTCTGTCTGTCTCATCCCCCCTCTGTCTGTCTCATCCCCTGTCTCCTCTGTCTGTCTCATCCCCTGTCTCTCTGTCTGTCTCATCCCCTGTCTCTCTGTCTGTCTCATCCCCTGTCTCTCTGTCTGTCTCATCCCTGTCTCTGTCTGTCTCCTCTGTCTGTCTCATCCCCTGTCTCTCTGTCTGTCTCATCCCCTGTCTCTCTGTCTGTCTCATCCCTGTCTCTCTCTGTCTGTCTCATCCCCTGTCTCCATGTCTGTCTCATCCCCGGTCTCTCTGTCTGTCTCATCCCTGTCTCCTGTCTGTCTCATCCCGTGTCTCCCTGTCTCTTCCCATGTCTCCCTGTCTGTCTGTCTCATCCCCTGTCTCTCTGTCTGTCTCATCCCTGTCTCCTGTCTGTCTCATCCCTGTCTCTCTGTCTGTCTCATCCCCTGTCTCCTGTCTGTCTCATCCACTGTCTCTCTGTCTGTCTCATCCCCTGTCTCTCTGTCTGTCTCATCCCCTGTCTCTCTGTCTGTCATCCCCTGTCTCCCTGTCTGTCTCATCCCCTGTCTCTCTGTCTGTCTCATCCCTGTCTCTCTGTCTGTCTCATCCCCTGTCTCTCTGTCTGTCTCATCCCTGTCTCTCTGTCTGTCTCATCTCATCCCTGTCTCCATGTCTGTCTCATCCCTGTCTCCTGCTCTGTCTCCTGTCTGTCTGTCTTTCTGGCTCATCCCTGTCTCTCTGTCTGTCTCATCCCCTGTCTCTGTCTGTCTCATTCCCTGTCTCCTGTCTCATCCCGTCTGTCTGTCTGTCTGTCTCATCCCCTGTCTCTCTGTCTGTCTCATCCCTGTCTCTCTGTCTGTCTCATCCCTGTCTCTCTGTCTGTCTCATCTGTCTGTCCTGTCTGTCTGTCTGTCTGTCTGTCTGTCTGTCTGTCTGTCTGTCTGTCTGTCTGTCTGTCTGTCTGTCTGTCTGTCTGTCTGTCATCGCATCCTGTCTCCATGTCTGTCTCATCCCCTGTCTCTCTGTCTGTCTCATCCCCTGTCTCTCTGTCTGTCTCATCCCCGGTCTCTCTGTCTGTCTGTCTCATCCCTGTCTCCATGTCTGTCTCATCCCTGTCTCCTGCCTGTCTCCCTGTCTGTCTCACTTTCTGTCTGCTCATCCCTGTCTCTCTGTCTGTCTCATCCCTGTCTCTGTCTGTCTCATTCCAATTCTCCTGTCTCATCCTGTCTGTCTCATCCCCGCCTGTCTCTCTGTCTGTCTCATCCCTGTCTCTCTGTCTGTCTCATCCCCTGTCTCTCTGTCTGTCTCATCCCTGTCTCTCTGTCTGTCTCATCCCCTGTCTCTCTGTCTGTCTCTCCCTGTCTGTCTCTGTCTGTCTGTCTCATCGCCTGTCTCATCTGTCTGTCTGTCTGTCTGTCTCATCCTGTCTCCATGTCTGTCTCATCCCCGGTCTCTCTGTCTGTCTCATCCCTGTCTCTCTGTCTGTCTCATCCCTGTCTCTCCATGTCTGTCTCATCCCCTGTCTCTCTGTCTGTCTCATCCCTGTCTCTCTGTCTGTCTCATCCCCTGTCTCTCTGTCTGTCTCATCCCCTGTCTCTCTGTCTGTCTCATCCCTGTCTCTCTGTCTGTCTCATCCCCTGTCTCTCTGTCTGTCTCATCCCTGTCTCTCTGTCTGTCTCATCCCTGTCTCTCTGTCTGTCTCATCCCTGTCTCTCTATCTGTCTCATCCCTGTCTCTCTGTCTGTCTCATCCCCTGTCTCTCTGTCTGTCTCATCCCTGTCTCTGTCTGTCTGTCTCATCCCTGTCTCCTGTCTGTCTCATCCCCTGTCTCTCTGTCTGTCTCATCTCCTGTCTGTCTCTCTCTGTCTGTCTCCAATTCTCCTGTCTCATGTCTCTGTCTGTCTGTCTCATCCCTGTCTCTCTGTCTGTCTCATCCCTGTCTGTCTCCATCCCTGTCTCTCTGTCTGTCTCATCCCTGTCTGTCTGTCTGTCTCTGTCTGTCTGTCTGTCTGTCGCATCCTGTCTCCTGTCTGTCTCTGTCTGTCTCATCCCTGTCTCTCTGTCTGTCTCATCCCCTGTCTCTCTGTCTGTCTCATCCCTGTCTCTCTGTCTGTCTGTCATCCCCTGTCCTGTCTCTCTGTCTGTCTCATCCCTGTCTCTCTGTCTGTCTCATCCCCCTGTCTCTCTGTCTGTCTCATCCCTGTCTCTCTGTCTGTCTCATCCCTGTCTCTCTGTCTGTCTCATCCCTGTCTCTCTGTCTGTCTCATCCCCTGTCTCTCTGTCTGTCTCATTCCCTGTCTCTCTGTCTGTCTCATCCCTGTCTCTCTGTCTGTCTCATTCCCTGTCTCTCTGTCTGTCTCATCCCTGTCTCTCTGTCTGTCTCATCCCTGTCTCTCTGTCTGTCTCATCCCTGTCTCTCTGTCTGTCTCATCCCTGTCTCTCTGTCTGTCTCATCCCTGTCTCTCTGTCTGTCTCATCCCTGTCTCTCTGTCTGTCTCATCCCCTGTCTCTCTGTCTGTCTCATCCCCCTGTCTCTCTGTCTGTCTCATCCCTGTCTCATCCCTGTCTGTCTCATCCCCTGTCTCTCTGTCTGTCTCATCCCCTGTCTCTGTCTGTCTCATCCCTCTGTCTGTCTCATCCCTGTCTCCCTGTCTGTCTCATCCTGTCCCTGTCTGTCGGGTCTCTCTGTCTGTCTCATCCCCTGTCTCTCTGTCTGTCTCATCCCCTGTCTCCTGTCTGTCTCATCCCTGTCTCCCTGTCTGTCTCATCCCCTGTCTCTCTGTCTGTCTCATCCCTGTCTCCTGTCTGTCTCATCCCTGTCTGTCTCATCCCTGTCTCTGTCTCATCCCTGTCTCTCTGTCTGTCTCATCCCTGTCTCTCTGTCTGTCTGTCTCATCCCCTGTCTCCATGTCTGTCTCATCCCCTGTCTCCTGCCTCTCCCTGTCTGTCTCTGTCTTTCTGCTCTGTCCCTTTCCCTCTGTCTGTCTCATCCCTGTGTCTCTGTCTGTCTCATTCCAATTCTCCTGTCTCATCCCCTGTCTCCTGTCTGTCTGTCTCATCCCTGTCTCTCTGTCTGTCTCATCCCTGTCTCTCTGTCTGTCTCATCCCTGTCTCTCTGTGTGTCTCATCCCTGTCTGTCTGTATGTCTGTCTGTCTGTCTGTCTGTCTGGCTGTCTGTCTCGCATCCTGTCTCCTGTCTGTCCATCCCTGTCTCTCTGTCTCATCCCTGTCTCTGTCTGTCTCATCCCCTGTCTCTCTGTCTGTCTCTGTCCCTGTCTCTCTGTCTGTCTCATCCCTGTCTCTCTGTCTGTCTCATCCCTGTCTCTCTGTCTGTCTCATCCCCTGTCTCTCTGTCTGTCTCATCCCTGTCTCTCTGTCTGTCTCATCCCCTGTCTCTCTGTCTGTCTCATCCCTGTCTCTCCCTGTCTCATCCCCTGTCTCTGTCTGTCTCATCCCTGTCTCTCTGTCTGTCTCATCCCTGTCTCTCTGTCTGTCTCATCCCTGTCTCTCTGTCTGTCTCATCGCCTGTCTCTCTGTCTGTCTCATCCCTGTCTCTCTGTCTGTCTCATTCCCTGTCTCTCTGTCTGTCTCATCCCCTGTCTCTCTGTCTGTCTCATCCCTGTCTCTCTGTCTGTCTCATCCCCTGTCTCTCTGTCTGTCTCATCCCTGTCTCTCTGTCTGTCTCATCCCCTGTCTCTCTGTCTGTCTCATCCCTGTCTCTCTGTCTGTCTCATCCCTGTCTCTCTGTCTGTCTCATCCCTGTCTCTCTGTCTGTCTCATCCCTGTCTCTCTGTCTGTCTCATCCCCTGTCTCCTGTCTGTCTCATCCCCTGTCTCTCTGTCTGTCTCATCCCCTGTCTCCCTGTCTGTCTCATCCCCGTCTCCCTGTCTCTTCCCTGTCTCTCTGTCTGTCTCATCCCCTGTCTCTCTGTCTGTCTCATCCCTGTCTCCTGTCTGTCTCATCCCCTGTCTCTCTGTCTGTCTCATCCCCTGTCTCTCTGTCTGTCTCATCCCTGTCTCTCTGTCTGTCTCATCCCCTGTCTCTCTGTCTGTCTCATCCCTGTCTCTCTGTCTGTCTCATCCCTGTCTCTCTGTCTGTCATCCCGGGTCTCTCTGTCTGTCTGTCTCATCCCTGTCTCCTGTCTGTCTCATCCCTGTCTCCCTGCCTGTCTCTGTCTGTCTCACTTTCTGGCTCATCCCTGTCTCTCTGTCTGTCTCATCCCTGTGTCTCTGTCTGTCTCATTCCAATTCTCCTGTCTCATCCCGTCTCCTGTCTGTCTGTCTCATCCCCTGTCTCTCTGTCTGTCTCATCCCTGTCTCTCTGTCTTTCTCATCCCCTGTCTCTCTGTGTGTCTCATCCTGTCTGTCTGTCTGTCTGTCTGTCTGTCTGTCTGTCTGTCTGTCTGTCTGTCTGTCTGTCTGTCTGTCGCATCCTGTCTCCATGTCTGTCTCATCCCCTGTCTCTCTGTCTGTCTCATCCCCTGTCTCTCTGTCTGTCTCATCCCCGGTCTCTCTGTCTGTCTGTCTCATCCCCTGTCTCCATGTCTGTCTCATCCCCTGTCTCCCTGCCTGTCTCCCTGTCTGTCTCACTTTCTGGCTCATCCCTGTCTCTCTGTCTGTCTCATCCCGTGTCTCTGTCTGTCTCATTCCAATTCTCCCTGTCTCATCCCGTCTCCTGTCTGTCTGTCTCATCCCTGTCTCTCTGTCTGTCTCATCCCTGTCTCTCTGTCTGTCTCATCCCTGTCTCTCTGTGTCTCATCCCCTGTCTGTCTGTCTGTTTTGTCTGTCTGTCTGTCTGTCTGTCTGTCTGTCTGTCTCTGTCTGTCTGTCCCTGTCTGTCTGTCTGTCTGTCTGTCTGTCTGTCTCATCCTGTCTCTCTGTCTGTCTCATCCCTGTCTCTCTGTCTGTCTCATCCCCTGTCTCTCTGTCTGTCTCATCCCTGTCTCTCTGTCTGTCTCATCCCCTGTCTCTCTGTCTGTCTCATTCCCTGTCTCTCTGTCTGTCTCATCCCCTGTCTCTCTGTCTGTCTCATCCCTGTCTCTCTGTCTGTCTCATCCCCTGTCTCTCTGTCTGTCTCATCCCTGTCTCTCTGTCTGTCTCATCGCCTGTCTCTCTGTCTGTCTCATCCCTGTCTCTCTGTCTGTCTCATCCCCTGTCTCTCTGTCTGTCTCATCCCTGTCTCTCTGTCTGTCTCATCCCTGTCTCCCTGTCTGTCTCATCCCTGTCTCTCTGTCTGTCTCATCCCCTGTCTCTCTGTCTGTCTCATCTCCTGTCTCTCTGTCTGTCTCATCCCCTGTCTCTCTGTCTGTCTCATCGCCTGTCTCTCTGTCTGTCTCATCCCTGTCTCTCTGTCTGTCTCATCCCCTGTCTCTCTGTCTGTCTCATCCCCTGTCTCTCTGTCTGTCTCATCCCCGGTCTCTCTGTCTGTCTCATCCCTGTCTCTCTGTCTGTCTCATCCCCTGTCTCCATGTCTGTCTCATCCCGGTCTCTCTGTCTGTCTCATCCCCTGTCTCCTGTCTGTCTCATCCCTGTCTCTGTCTGTCTCTTCCCCTGTCTCTCTGTCTGTCTCATCCCCTGTCTCTCTGTCTGTCTCATCCCTGTCTCCCTGTCTGTCTCATCCCCGGTCTCTCTGTCTGTCTCATCCCCTGTCTCCCTGTCTGTCTCATCCCCTGTCTCTCTGTCTGTCTCATCCCCTGTCTCCCTGTCTGTCTCATCCCCTGTCTCTCTGTCTGTCTCATCCCCTGTCTCCCTGTCTGTCTCATCCCTGTCTCTCTGTCTGTCTCATCCCTGTCTCTCTGTCTGTCTCATCCCCTGTCTCTGTCTGTCTGTCTCATCCCTGTCTCCTGTCTGTCTCATCCCTGTCTCCCTGCCTGTCTCCCTGTCTGTCTCACTTTCTGTCTCATCCCTGTCTCTCTGTCTGTCTCATCCCCTGTGTCTCTGTCTGTCTCTTCCCAATTCTCCCTGTCTCATCCTGTCTCTTCCCCTGTCTGTCTGTCTCATCCCTGTCTCTCTGTCTGTCTCATCCCCTGTCTCTCTGTCTGTCTTATCCCCTGTCTCCCTGTCTGTCTGTCTCATCCCCTGTCTGTCTGTCTGTCTGTCTGTCTGTCTGTCTGTCTGTCTGTCTGTCTGTCTGTCTGTCTGTCTGTCTCATCCCCTGTCTCCCTGTCTGTCTCATCTCCTGTCTCCCTGTCTGTCTCATCCCATCTCAATGTCTGTCTCATCCCCGGTCTCTCTGTCTGTCTGTCTCATCCCCTGTCTCCATGTCTGTCTCATCCCCTGTCTCTGCCTGTCTCCCTGTCTGTCTCACTTTCTGGCTCATCCCTGTCTCTCTGTCTGTCTCATCCCCTGTCTCTCTGTCTGTCTCATTCATCCCTGTCTCTGTGTGATCATCTCCCTGTCTGTCTCATCCCTGTCTCCCTCTGTCTGTCTGTCTCATCCCTGTCTCTCTGTCTGTCTCATCCCTGTCTCTCTGTCTGTCTCATCCCCTGTCTCTCTGTGTGTCATCCCTGTCTCTCTGTCTCTCTGTTTGTCTGTCTGTCTCATTCCTGTCTCTGTCTGTCTCATCCTATATCTCTGTCTCTGTCTCTCTGTCTGTCTCATCCCTGTCTGTCTCTGTCTCTCTGTCTGTCTCATCCCTGTCTCTCTGTCTGTCTGTCTGTCTCATCCCCTGTCTGTCTGTCCCTACTCTGTCTGTCTGTCTGTCTCATCCCCTGTCTCTCTGTCTGTCTCCTGTCTGTCTCATCCCTGTCTCTCTGTCTGTCTCATCCCCTGTCTCTCTGTCTGTCTCATCCCTGTCTCTCTGTCTGTCTCATCCCCTGTCTCTCTGTCTGTCTCATCCCTGTCTCTCTCTGTCTGTCTCTCCCCTGTCTCCCTGTCTGTCTCATCCCTGTCTCTCTGTCTGTCTCATCCCTGTCTCTCTGTCTGTCTCATCCCCTGTCTCTGTCTCTCTGTCTTCCACATCCCTGTCTCTCCTGTCTCCCCTGTCTCTGTCTGTCTCATCCCCTGTCTCTCTGTCTGTCTCATCCCCTGTCTCTCATCATCCCCTGTCTCTCTGTCTGTCTCATCCCCTGTCTCTCTGTCTGTCTCATCCCCTGTCTCTCTGTCTGTCTGTCTGTCTGTCTGTCTGTCTGTCTGTCTGTCTCTGTCTGTCTGTCATCCCTGTCTCCCTGTCTGTCTCATCGCCTGTCTCCCTGTCTGTCTCATCCCCTGTCTCTCTGTCTGTCTCATCCCCTGTCTCTCTGTCTGTCTCATCCCTGTCTCTCTGTTTGTCTCATCCCCTGTCTCTCTGTCTGTCTCATCCCCGGTCTCTCTGTCTGTCTCATCTCATCCCCTGTCTCTCTGTCTGTCTCATCCCCTGTCTCTGTCTGTCTCATTCCCTGTCTCTCTGTCTGTCTCATCCCCTGTCTCTCTGTCTGTCTCATCCCTGTCTCTCTGTCTGTCTCATCCTCTGTCTCTCTGTCTGTCTCATCCCTGTCTCTCTGTCTGTCTCATCCCCTGTCTCTCTGTCTCATCCTGTCTCCCTGTCTGTCCCCTGTCTCTCTGTCTGTCTCATCCTCCTGTCTCATCCCCTCTGTCTTTCTCATCGCCTGTCTCTCTGTCTGTCTCATCCCCCCGTTCTCTCTGTCTGTCTCATCCCCTGTCCTCCCTGTCTGTCTCATGCCCTGTCTGTCTCATCCCCTGTCTGTCATCCCCTGTCTCTCTGTCTGTCTCATCCCTGTCTCTCTGTCTGTCTCATCCCTGTCTCTCTGTCTGTCTCATCCCTGTCTCTCTGTCTGTCTCATCCCCGTCTCTCTGTCTGTCTCATCCCCTGTCTGTCTGTCTCATTCCCTGTCTCTCTGTCTGTCTCATCCCCTGTCTCTGTCTGTCTCATCCCCTGTCTCTCTGTCTGTCTCATCCCCTGTCTCTGTCTGTCTCATCGCCTGTCTCTCTGTCTGTCTCATCCCCTGTCTCTCTATCTGTCTCATCCCCTGTCTCTCTGTCTGTCTCATCCCTGTCTCTCTGTCTGTCTCATCGCCTGTCTCTCTGTCTGTCTCATCCCCTGTCTCTCTGTCTGTCTCTTCCCTGTCTGTCCTCATCCCCCTGTCTCTCTCTGTCCTTCATCCCTGTCTCCCTGTCTGTCTCCCGGTCTCTGTCTCATCCCTCCTGTCTGTCTCATCCCCTGTCTCTCTGTCTGTCTCTCCCTGTCCCTGTCTCTCTGTCTGTCTCATCCCCTGTCTGTCTCTCCCCTGTCTCTCTCTGTCTCATCCCTGTCTGTCTCTTCACATCTGTCTCTCTCCCTGTCTGTCTCATCCCTGTCTCTCTGTCTGTCTGTCTCATCCCCTGTCTCCCCTGTCCCCTGTCTCTCTGTCTCCCTGTCTGTCTCATCCCCTGTCCTGTCTGTCTCATCCCTGTCTCTCTGTCTCATCCCCTGTCTCTCTGTCTCTCTGTCTGTCTCATCCCTGTCTCAAGCCCCTCTGTCTGTCTCATCCCCTGTCTCTCTGTCTGTCTCATCCCTGTCTCTCTGTCTGTCTCTGTCATCCCCTGTCTCTCTGTCTGTCTCATCCCCTGTCTCCCTGTCTCTTCCCCTGTCTCTCTGTCTGTCTCATCCCAGGTCTCTCTGTCTCATCCCTGTCTCTGTCTGTCTCATCCCTGTCTCCCAGTCTGTCTCATCCCTGTCTCCTGTCTGTCTCATCCCCTTCCCCTGTCTCCTGTCTGTCTCATCCCCTGTCTCTCTGTCTGTCTCATCCCCTGTCTCCCTGTCTGTCTCATCCCCTGTCTCTCTGTCTGTCTCATCTGTCTCCCTGTGTCATCCCCGGTCTCTGTCTGTCTCATCCCCTATCTCTCTCTGTCTCATCCCTGTCTCTCTGTCTGTCTCATCCCTGTCTCTCTGTCTGTCTCACCCCTGTCTCTCCTGTCTGTCTCATCCCCTGTCTCTCTGTCTGTCTCATCCCCTGTCTCCTGTCTGTCTCATCCCCTGTCTCTCTGTCTGTCTCATCCCTGTCTCTCTGTCTGTCTCATCCCCTGTCTCTCTGTCTGTCTCATTCCCTGTCTCTCTGTCTGTCTCATCCCCTGTCTCCTGTCTGTCTCATCTGTCTGTCTCATCCCCTGTCTCCTGTCTGTCTCATCCCCTGTCTCTCTGTCTGTCTCATCCCCTGTCTCTCTGTCTGTCTCATCCTGTCTCTGTCTGTGTCTCATGCGCCTGTCTCTCTCTGTCGTGCGTACGTGTCTCTGCGTCTCCGCCCTATCTCCCTGTCTGTCTCATCCGTCTCTCTGTCTGTCTCATCCCCTGTCTCTCGATACTCATCCCCTGTCTCTGTCTGTCTCATCGCCTGTCTCTCTGTCTGTCTCATCCCCTGTCTCCCTGTCTGTCTCATTCCCTGTCTCTCTGTCTGTCTCATCCCCTGTCTCTCTGTCTGTCTCATCCCCTGTCTCTCTGTCTGTCTCATCCCCTGTCTCTCTGTCTGTCTAATCGCCTGTCTCTCTGTCTGTCTCATCCCCTGTCAAATGTCTGTCTCATTCCTGTCTCTCTGTCTGTTAACGATATGGTCGGCGATATGCGTGCGTATGGTCCGCGATATATGCGTGCGTATGAAGTCGCGTGTATGCGTGCGGTAACCGTCCGCAATGTATGTATTAGCGTGCAAATACGGTTAATAACGTGCGTGCGTGGGTCCGCCATTAGCCGCGTGCGTGTAAATGCACCGATATGCCGCTTAGCCGCAGTAGCGTGGCAAAAGCGGCGACAAATCAACGCCATAAATGTGTTGTCGTCCCGTTGATATGTCGCGATATCATTCCAGTTCTCCTGTCTCATCGGTCTCTGTCTGTCTGTATAAATCACAATGCTCTGTCTTATTAAATCACCAATATATATATCTTGTAAATCGCAATGCTCTTGGTGATATGGTCACCGATAAATGGCGTGTCTTACGTGCGTGCGTGCCATTAACGTCGCTGCGACGTCGCGTGCCAATGGCGTCGCAGTGCCATGTCTGTCTCGTCGCAATGCTGTGCGTATAAACCACGCAATAACCGCAATGCGTATAAATCACGCAATATATACTTATGCGTATAAGTCGCAATATGCAATGCATGTAATGCACCATTATATACCCCATTACGATATATTCGCAATGTATTAGCGTATAGTTTCTGAATATATACTGATAACGTATAAATGCAGTATGATGCGTGCTCGTCACCGATGTATGCTGATGCCAGTATGATCATGATATGCCAGTAGCGTGTAGTCATGATATGTGTGCGTGTAGGTAACGATAATAATAACGTGCGTGTAAGTCGCAATGTATGCCCGTGCGTGTAAATGGCGCGTGTATGCGGTGCGTGTGGTCGCGATATGCGTGCGATAGCAGGTCACCAATGTATACCGTGCCCATTAGCAAATCACGATATGCGTGCGTATAGGTCATGATATGTACGTGCGTATAGGTCACCAGTATATATACGATAGCAGTATGAGTCCGCGATATATGCCAGTGATAGCCAAGTTAGCGATATATGCCCCGTGCGTGTAAACTCTGTCTGTCTCATCCCCTGTGAGTCGCTGTCTCATCCCGGTCTCTCTGTCTGTCTCATCCCCTGTCTCCTAGTCTGTCTCATCCCCTGTCTCTCTGTCTGTCTCATCCCTGTCTCTCTGTCTGTCTCATCCCTGTCTCTCTGTCTCTGTCTCATCCCCTGTCTCCCTGTCTGTCTCATCCCTGTCTCTCTGTCTGTCTGTCCCTGTCTCTGTCTTACCATCCCTGTCTCCCTGATCTGTCTCATCCCGATCTCCCCCTGTCTCTTCCCTGTCTCTCTGTCTGTTTCATCCCCTGTCTCTCTGTCTGTCTCATCCCTGTCTCCTGTCTGTCTCATTCCCTGTCTCTCTGTCTGTCTCATCCCCTGTCTCCCTGTCTGTCTCATCCCTGTCTCTCTGTCTGTCTCATCCCTGTCTCCCTGTCTGTCTCATCCCCCGGTCTCTCTGTCTGTCTCATTCCCTGTCTCCCTGTCTGTCTCTTCCCCTGTCTCTCTGTATGCCCTGTCTGCCTCTGTCTGTCTCATCCCTGTCTCCCTGTCTGTCTCATCCCGGTATCTGTCACATCTGTCTGTCTCATCCCTGTCTCTCTGTCTGTCTCATCCCCTGTCTCCTGATCATCCCGGTCTCTCTATGCGATCTCATCAGTGGGCGCGATATGTCCCTGTCTCTGTCTGTCGCCGATGCCATATGTGATGTGTCGCGATGTGATCCCCTGTATGGTCGCCTGTCTCTCTGTCTGTCTCAACCCCTGTCTGTCTCTGTCTGTCCGCGATGTACTGCCCGATGCGTGTCCCTAGTCTACCTTGTCTGTCTCACATCCCCTGTCTCTCGTGTCTCATCGCCTGTCTCTCTGTCTGTCTCATCCCCTGTCTCTCTGTCTGTCTCATCCCCTGTCTCTCCTGTCTGTCTCATCCGCGTCTCTCTGTCTGTCTCTTCTGTCTCTCTGTCTGTCTCATCCCCTGTCTCCATGTCTGTGATCCCCGGTCTCTCTGCTCCGCAATGCGATATGAAATGCGTGCCGATATACCAATGCTGATATAGTCGCAATATATGCCAATGTGTCGTACGTATATACTGATGCGTGTAAATCATGATATGTAATGCGGCGTATAGTCGCAGTATATATGATGCGATATATTAAGCGCGTATATGCGTGCCGATATGGTCGCAATGTATGCGTGCGTATGAGCCATGATATGCGTGCTGTATAGTCACCGATATGCCCGTGTGATATGGTGCCGCGATATGTACGTGCTTGTGCCGATGCATGATGCGTGCTGATATGAGTCGCGTATGTGCGTGTGGTAAATAACCCGATATATGCTGATGCCGTGTAAATGCGCGATATGCGTGCGTATGGTCGCATTAATATGTAATGCTGATATGATATGATAGCCGCTGATGCATTATGGTCGCAGTCTCTGTGCGTATAGTCGCAATATGCGTGCGTATAAATCACGATATATGTATTAACCTTAAATGGCGCGATACTTGATAACGTATGGTCGCAATGTATGCCCATTAACGTGTAGTTTCGCAATATATACTTGATAGCGTATGGTCACCGATATGCTCGCATTAAATGTAAATGCAAATATGTAAATAACGTATAGTCGCAATGTACCAGTGGCATTATGGTCATGATATGCGTGCGTGTGGTCACCGATATGCGTGCGTGTAAATCCGCGTGTATGCCCATTAGCGTGTAAACGGCGCGATATGCCGTGCCGTATGAACCGCGTGTATCGCGTGCCGATATGAAGTCGCGATAGCAACGATAGCGTGTATGGTCCGCGATATGTATTAGCGTGTAAATGACGCGATATGATGCCGATAACGTCCGCGATATGCCGTGCGTGTGGTTTCGCCGATATATGTGATGCGTGTAAGTCATGATGCCCGTGCGTATGAGTCGCAATGCTGCCGTCTTAATGTATTCATGATAGCCGCAGTAACGTGTAAGCCAGCGCGATATGTCTGTGCCCAGTATGTCTCACTTTCTGGCTCATCCTGTCTCTCTGTCTGTCTCATCCACATGTCTGTCTCATTCCAATTCTCCCTCTCTCATCCCCTGTCTCTCTGTCTGTCTGTCTCCCTGTCTCTCTGTCTGTCTCATCCATGTCTCTGTCTCTCTGTCTGTCTCATCCCCTGTCTCTCTGTCTGTCTCTTCCCTGTCTCTCTGTCTGTCTCATCCCTGTCTCTCCTGTCTCATCCTGTCTCCTGTCTGTCTCCCGGTCTCTCTGTCTGTCTCTCCTGTCTCCCTGTCTGTCTCATCCCTGTCTCTCTGTCTGTCTCATCCCTGTCTCTCTGTCTGTCTCATCCCTGTCTCTCTGTCTGTCTCATCCCCTGTCTCTCTGTCTGTCTCATCCCTGTCTCTCTGTCTGTCTCATCCCTGTCTCTCTGTCTGTCTCATCCCTGTCTCTCTGTCTGTCTCATCCCCTGTCTCCCTGTCTGTCTCATCCCAATGTCTCTCTGTCTGTCTCATCCCTGTCTCTCTGTCTGTCTATATCCCTGTCTCTCTGTCTGTCTCATCCCTGCCTGTCTCTCGTCTCTCTGTCTGTCTCATCCCCTGTCTCTCTGTCTGTCTCATCCCTGTCTCCTGCCTGTCTCCCTGTCTGTCTCACCTGCTCATCCCTGTCTCTGTCTGTCTCATCCCTGTGTCTCTCTGTCTCATCCCATTTCTCGCCTGTCTCATCCCTGTCTCTGTCTGTCTGTCTCATCCCCTGTCTCTCTGTCTGTCTCATCCCTGTCTCTCTGTCTGTCTCATCCCCTGTCTCCCTGTCTGTCTCATCCTGTCTCTGTCTGTCTGTCTTCCCCTGTCTCTCTGTCTGTCTCATCCCTGTCTCTCTCTGTCTGTCTCATCCCTGTCTCTGTCTGTCTGTCTCATCTCCTGTCTCTCTGTCTGTCTCATCCCTGTCTCTCTGTCTGTCTCATGCCCCTGTCTCTCTGTCTGTCTCATCCCCTGTCTCTCTGTCTGTCTCATCCCCTGTCTCTCTGTCTGTCTCATCCCTGTCTCTCTGTCTGTCTCATCCCCTGTCTCCCTGTCTGTCTCATCCCCTGTCTCCCTGTCTGTCTCATCCCCTGTCTCTGTCTGTCTGTGTCATCTTCCCCTGTCTCATCTCTCTGTCTGTCTCATCCCTGTCTCCTCTGTCTGTCTCATCCCTGTCTCCCTGTCTGTCTCATCCCTGTCTCTCTGTCTGTCTCATCTCCCTGTCTCTCTGTCTGTCTCATCCCTGTCTCTCTGTCTGTCTCATCCCTGTCTCTCTGTCTGTCTCATCCCCTGTCTCCCTGTCTGTCTCATCCCCCTGTCTCTCTGTCTGTCTCATCCCTGTCTCCCTGTCTCTGTCTGGTGTTGATGTCTATCCCCTAGCTGGTGTTTATGCCAGTCTAGCTGCTCTGTCTGGTCTGTCAGTAACTCATAACCCCGTCGGTAACTGGCTGGTAACTAGCTGGTGTTGATGTCTAGTTCCTGTCTGATGTACTGTCTGGTAACTAGCTGGTGTTGATCTCATCTAGCCTGTCTAGCTGGTGTTGATGTCTGTCTCAACTGTTGTTGATGATTTATCCTGTGATGTCAAATATCTGGTAACTAGCTGGTGTTTGATCAGTAACAAGCGATGGTGTTGATGTCGGTAACTAGCTGGTAACTTGCTGAAATTGTTGATGTCAGCTAGCAAAACTAGCTGTCTCTCTAGCTGATATGTTCTGTAACTGGCTGAATTGTGATGTCGCAATGTCATCTGGCCTGTCTGTGGTGTTGATGGCATATGTAACTAGCTGGTGTTGATGTCTCATCCTAGCTGGTGTTGATGTCTGTCTGTATGATGTCTGCTGGTCTAGCTGGTGTTGATGTCCGCGAGCTGTATTGTTGATGTGCTAGCTGGTAACTAGCTGATGTTGATGTCAGTGCTGAGCTGGTATGGAGCTGGTGTTGATGTCCTGTCAGCTCCATGGTGTTGATGTCAGTAAATCTCATCCCTGTGTTCTCTGTCTGTCTCATATATATAAATGCCGGTGTTGAATCAGTAACTAGCTGGCAATATGCTCTGTCTGTCAACAGCTGGTAACTAGCTGGTGTTGATGTCCTGTCCCTGTCTAACTAGCTGGTCTGTCTGTCAGTAACTAGCTGGTAACCCTGTCTGTCTCTCGGTAACTAGCTGTTCTAGCTGGTATGATCTCATCCCTGTCTCTCTGTCTGTCTCATCCCTGTCTCTCTGTCTGTCTCATCCCCTGTCTCTCTGTCTGTCTCATCCCCTGTCTCTCTGTCTGTCTCATCCCTGTCTCCCTGTCTGTAGTAACTCTGGTGTTGATGTCAGAAACTAGCTGTCTCTCTGTCTGTCAGCATCCTGTCTCTCTGTCTGTCTGATCCCTGTCTCTCTGTCTGATGTCATTCCCTGTCTCAGTCTGTCTGGTCTCTGGTGTTGATGTCCCTGTCTCTCTGTCTGTCTCATCCCCTGTCTCTCACGGTGTTGATGTCTGTAACTCTCGTTTCATGTCAGTAATCTGGTGTTGATGTCCCTGTCTCTCTGTCTGTGTTGATCATCCCTGTGTTCTGTCTGTCTCATCCTGTCTCCCTGTCTCAGTCTGTCTGGTCTCATCCCCTGTCTCAGAAACTAGCTGTCTGTCTGATGTCCTGTCTAGCTGGTGTTGTCAGTAACTATCGCTGGTGTTGATGTCTGTCTGTCTGATGTCATCCCCTGTCAACTAGCTGGTGTTCTCAGTTCCCTGTGTTGATGTCTGTCTCATCAGCCTGTCTCCCTGTCAGTAACTGTCTCATCCCTGGTCCCTGTCTCTCTGTCTGTCTGTCTCATCCCTGTCCCTGTCTGTCTGATGTCTGTCTGTCTGTTGATCCCGAAACTAGCTGCAATGCGGTGTTGATGTCAGCAACTCACGGTCCCTGTCTATCTGTCTAGCTCATCCCCTGTCTCCCTGTCTGTCTCATCCCTGTCTCTCTGTCTGTCAGTAACTGCATCCCATGTCTAGCTGGTGTTGATGTCAGTAACTGGCTGTAAAGCTCTGTTGATGTCATCTGTCTGGTGTTCATGTCCCCTGTCTCTCTGGTGTTGATGTCTATCTCATCCCTGGTAACTAGCTGGTGTTGATGTCTCCCCTGTCAGTAACTGCTGGTCTGGTCATCTAGCCCGGAAACTAGCTGTCTGTAACTCTCTCTCTCTGTCTCATCCCCTGTCTCTCTGTCTGTCTCATCCCTGTCTCCCTGTCTGTCTCATCCCCGTCTCCCTGTCTCTTCCCTGTCTCTCTGTCTGTCTCATCCCTGTCTCTCTGTCTGATCTCATCCCTGTCTCTGTCTGATCTCATCCCCTGTCTCCCTGTCTGGTCTCATCCCTGTCTCTAGCTGTCTGTCTCATCCCTGTCTCTCTGTCTGTCTCATCCCTGTCTCTCTGTGTTCTGTCTGGTGTTGATGTCTGTCTAGCTGGTAACCTGGTGTCTCTCTGTCTGTCTCATCCCCTAGCTGTCTCCAGTAACTGGCTGATGTCTCTAGCTGATTCCCCTGTCTCTCTGTGATGTCTCATCGGAAACTAGCTGGTGTTGATGTCCCCTGTCTGTCTGCTGGTGTTGATGTCTCATCCTGTCTGTCTCCCTGTCTCTCTGTAGCTGGTGTTGTCTCATCTAGCCCTGTCTCTCCTGTCTGTCTCATCCCTGTCTCTCTGTCTGTCTCATCCCTGTCTCTCTGTCTGTCTCATCCCTGTCTCTAGCTGTCTGTCTCATCCCCTGTCTCTCTGTCTGTCTCATCCCTGTCTCCCTGTCTGTCTCATCCCTGTCTCTGTCTGTCTCATCCCTGATGTTCATCTCTTAGCTGGTGTTGTGTCGGTAACTAGCGCATAACTAGCTGGTGCTGGTGTTGATGTAACTAGCTGGTAACCGCTGGTGTTCATCCAGGTGTTGATGATCTGTAGCTGGTGTTGATGCGTAGCCTGCTGGTGTTCTCTGTGTTGATGCGTAGCTGGTAACTAGCCAACTGCGTGAAACTAGCCAGTAACGCGATAGCTGGTGTTCTAACTAGCTGGTAAATGCCTGTAACTATCTGGTAACTAGCGTGTCATCGCTGGTGTTGATGTCAGTAACCTGTCTCTCTCTCTGTCTGTCTCATCCCTGTCTCTGGTGTTGATGTCTGTCTCTCTGTTGATGTCATCCCCTGTAACTATTGTGTTCTCTCTGTTGATGTCTCATCGCTGGTGTTGTCTCTCTGTCTGTCTAGCTCTGTCTCCCTCTGTCTCTGTGTTCATGTCTGTCAGCAATCCCCTGGTGTTGATCGTCTGGTAACTGTCTGTCTCATCCCCGGTCTCTCTGTCTGTCTCATGGCTGGTAACCTGGTGTTCAGTCTCTGTCTGTCTCATCCCCTGTCTCCATGTCTGTCTCAGCCCCGGTCTCTCTGTCTGTCTCATCCCCTGTCTCCCTGTCTAGCTGTCTCATCCCCGTCTCCCTGTCTCTTCCCCTGTCTCTCTGTCTGTCTCATCCCCTGTCTCTGTCTGTCTCATCCCTGTCTCTCCCTGTCTGTCTCATCCCTGTCTCTCTGTCTGTCTCATCCCTGTCTCCATAGCTGTCTGTCTTGCTGGTGTTGATCCCTGTCTGTCTGTTCTCTAGCTGGTAACTAGCTGATGTGTCTCTGTGTTGATGTCCCTGTCTCATGTCTGTCTCATCCTGTCTGATGTCAGTAACTCAGCTCTGGTGTCTCTCTGGCTGGTCTCATCCCCTGTTCATGTCAGTAACTCAGCTGTCTCAGTAACTCTCCTGTTGATGTCAGTAACTAGCTGGTAACTCCTGTCTAGCTGGTGTTCATGTCGGTAACTAGCTGTCTGTCTCATCTAGCCTGTCTCTCTGTCTGTCTCATCCCCTGGTGTTGATGTCTCATAGCCGGTCTCTGTCTGTCTCATCCCCTGTCTCCATGTCTGTCTCAGCTGGTCCCCTGTCTCTGGTCTCACTTTTGATGTCTCATCCCTGTCTCTCCCACTGTGTCTCTGTCCTGTCTCATCCCTGTCTCGGTCTCCTGTCTGTCTGTCTCATCCCAACTCCATAAATGTCTGGTGTTCTCCCTGGCTGTCTGGTGTCTCATCCAACTAGCTGGTGTTGATGTCTGTCTGTCTGGTCTAGCTGGTCTGTCTGTCAGTCTGTCTGTCTGTCTTCAGTAAAGCTGGTGTTGATGTCTGCAACTAGCTCCTGCTCCATGTAACTAGCTGTCTCATCCCGCACAATTGTTCTCTGTCTGATCTAGCTGTGTTGATGTCAGTAACTCGCTGGCTGAATTGTTGATGTCAGTCTCTGGTGTTGATGTCAGCATCCCTGTCTCTCTAGCTGATCTAACGCAACGTTGATGTGCTTAGCTGATTTCTGTTTGATGTCAGCAACTAGCCTGATGTCAGTAACTAGCTGGTAACTAGTCATCTCATCAGCTGGTGTTGATGTGTCTAGCTCTGTCTGTCATGTCGGTAACTAGCTGTTGTTGATGTCAGTCCCTGGTGTTCTCTGGCGAAACGGCTGGTGTTGATGTCAGTAACCTAGCTCATCCCTGGTGGTGATCATCAGTGACTATCTGGTCTGATTGTTGATGTCTCTGTCTGTCCTGGTGTTGATGTCATCCCCTGTCTCTCTGTTCATGTCGGTAACTAGCTGTGTTGATGTCAGTTCCCTGTCTCTCTGTCCAGTAACTAGCTGGTCTCATCCCTGTCTCTGGTGTTGATGTCAGTCTGTCTGGTGATCCCTGTCTCTCAGCAACTGAAACTAGCTGGTGTTTGATGTCAGCAACTGGCTGGTAACTAGCTGGTGTTCATGTCAGTAACTAGCTGGTGTTGATGTCCCTGTCTCTCAGCAACTGCTCTGCTGGTGTTCATCCCCCTGTGATGTCAGTATCCTGGTGTTGATGTCTATCTGGTCTGTCTCATCGCCTGTCTCTGTCTGTCTCATCCCTGTCTCTCTGTAGCGTGTTGATGTCTGTTAACTAGCATCCCAAGCTGGTGTTGTCTCTGATGTCGGTAACTGGCTGGTCTCATCCCTGTCTCTCTGTTGATGTCTCATCCCCTGTCTCTGGCTGGTGTTGATGTCTGTCTAGTAACAGCTGGTCTAGCCTGTCAGTAACTATCTGGTCTGTCTCATGCCGCTGGTGTTGATCTCTAGCTGTCTAGCTGGTAATAGCTGGTGTTGATCATCCCCCTGTCTCTCTGTCTGTCTCATCCCCTGTCTCTCTGTCTGTCTCATCCCCTGTCTCTCTGTCTGTCTCATCCCTGTCTCTCTGTCTGTCTCATCCCCTGTCTCTCTGTCTGTCTCATCCCCTGTCTCTCTGTCTGTCTCATCCCCTGTCTCTCTGTCTGTCTCATCCCCTGTCTGTCTAGCCTGTCTGTCTCATCTCATCCTGTCTCTCTGTCTGTCTCATCCCCTGTCTCTCTGTCTGTCTCATCCCCTGTCTCTCTGTCTGTCTCATCCCTGTCTCTCTGTCTGTCTCATCCCTGGTGTTGATGTCTCTCTGTCTGTCTCATCCCTGTCTCCCTGTCTGTCTCATCCCCTGTCTCTCTGTCTGCTGTCTCATCCCCTGTCTCTCTGTAACCTGTCTCATCCCCTGTCTCTCTGTCTGTCTCATCCCTGTCTCTCTGTCTGTCTCATCCCTGTCTCTCTGTCTGTCTCATCCCCTGTCTCTCTGTCTGTCTCATCCCCTGTCTCTCTGTCTGTCTCATGTCCCTGTCTCTCTGTCTGTCTCATCCCCTGTCTCTCTGTCTGTCTCATCCCCTGTCTCCTGTCTGTCTCATCCCCCTGTCTCTCTGTCTGTCTCATCCCTGTCTCTCTGTCTGTCTCATCCCTGTCTCTCTGTCTGTCTCATCCCCTGTCTCTCTGTCTGTCTCATCCCCTGTCTCTCTGTCTGTCTCATCCCCTGTCTCCTGTCTCTTCCCTGTCTCTCTGTCTGTCTCATCCCTGTCTCTCTGTCTGTCTCATCCCTGTCTCTCTGCTCTCTGTCTCATCCCTGTCTCTCTGTCTGTCTCATCCCCTGTCTCCCTGTCTGTCTCATCCCCTGTCTCTCTGTCTGTCTCATCCCTGTCTCTCTGTCTGTCTCATCCCTGTCTCTCTGTCTGTCTCATCCCCTGTCTCCTGTCTGTCTCATCCCTGTCTCTCTGTCTGTCTCATCCCTGTCTCTCTGTCTGTCTCATCCCCTGTCTCTCTGTCTGTCTCATCCCCTGTCTCTCTGTCTGTCTCATCCCTGTCTCCATGTCTGTCTCATCCCTGTCTCCCTGTCTGTCTCTCCCTGTCTCTCTGTCTGTCTCATCCCTGTCTCTCTGTCTGTCTCATCCCTGTGTCTCTGTCTGTCTCATTCCCCTGTCTCCTGTGTTGATGTCTGTCTCATCCTAAATGGTGTCTGTCTCCCTGTCTGTCTGTCTCATCCCCTGTCTCTCTGTCTGTCTCATCCCTGTCTCTAGCTGTCTGTCTCATCCCCTGTCTCTCTGTCTGTCTCATCCCCTGTCTCCCTGTCTGTCTGTCATCCCCTGTCTCTATCTCTGTCTCTCTGTCTGTCTGTCTGTCCCCTGTCTCTCTGTCTGTCTCTGTCTGGTCCCTGTCTCTCTGTCTGTCTCATCCCTGTCTCTCTGTCTGTCTCATCCCTGTCTCTCTG
Source organism: Oncorhynchus nerka (assembly GCF_034236695.1). Lineage (NCBI taxonomy): Eukaryota > Metazoa > Chordata > Actinopteri > Salmoniformes > Salmonidae > Oncorhynchus > Oncorhynchus nerka. Next base: position 65,739,908 of record NC_088403.1, read on the forward strand.
TCTGTCTCATCCCTGTCTCTCTGTCTCATCCCTGTCTCTCTGTCTGTCTCCTCCCTGTCTCTCTGTCTGTTCATCACTGTCTGTCTCATCCCTGTCTCTCTGTCTGTCTCATCCTGTCTCTCTCATCCCCTGTCTCTCTGTCTGTCTCATCCCATTCTCTCCTGTTGTCTCATCCCGTCTCTCTGTCTGTCTCATAACTAGCCCTGTCTGTCTGTCTGTCTCATCCCTGTCTCTCTGTCTGTCTCATCCCTGTCTCTCTGTCTGTCTCATCCCCTGTCTCTGTCTGTGGTGGTGATGTCATCCCCAAATGGTGTTGATGTCTCTGGTGTTGATGTCTGTCTCCCAGTGTCTGTCTGTCATCCCCTGTCTCATCCCTGCCTGTCTCCTGGTGTCTGTCTCACTGTCTGGCTCATCCCTGTCTCTCTGTCTGTCTCATCCCTGGTGTCTCTGTCTGTCTCTTCCCTGATGTCTCCCTGTCTGTCTGTCTCATCTGTGTCTCTCTGTCTGTCTCATCCCTGTCTGTCTGTCTGTCTCATGATGTCAGTCTCTCTGTCTGTCTCACTAGTCCCCTGTCTCCCTGTCTAGCTGTCTGTCTCATCCCTGTCTCTCTGTCTGTGTTGATGTCATCCCCATGTCTAGCTGGTGTTGATGTCTGTCTGTCTGTCTGTCATCCACGTTGATGTCTGTCTGTCTGATGTCTGTCTGTCTGCTGTCTGTCTCATGTCTGATGTCTCTGTCTGTCTCATCTGTCGTCTGTCTGTCTCCCCCTGTCTGTCTGTCTGTCTGATCCCTGTCTGTCCCTGCTGTCTCCCTGTCTGTCTGTGCTGTCCCTGTCTAGCTGTCTGTCTCATCCCTGTCTCTGTCTGTCTCATTAAATGCTGGTGTTGATGTCTCATCCCATCTCAATGTCTGTCTCATCCCTGTCTCCCTGTCTGTCTGTCTCATCCCTGTCTCCTGTCTGTCTCATCCCGTCTCCATGTCTGTCTCATCCCCTGTCTCCCTGTCTGTCTGTGTCATCCTGTCTCCATGTCTGTCTCATCCCGTCTCCATGTCTGTCTCATCCCCTGTCTCTTTTTCTGTCTCATCCAATGTCTGTCTCATCCCCTGTCTCCCTGTCTGTCTCATCCCGTCTCCATGTCTGTCTCATCCCCTGTCTCCCTGTCTGTCTGTCTCATCCCGTCTCCATGTCTGTCTCATCCTGTCTCCCTGTCTGGCTCATCCCCTGTCTCCCTGTCTGTCTCATCCCCTGTCTCCCTGTCTGTCTCATCCCCTATCTGTCTCATCCCCTGTCTCCCTGTCTGTCTCATCCCCTGTCTCCATGTCTGTCTCATCCCCTGTCTCCCTGTCTGACTCATCCCCTGTCTGGTGTTGATGTCAGTAACTAGCTGGTGTTGATGTCAGCAACTAGCTGGAAACTAGCTGGTGTTTATGCCAGTAACTAGCTGCTAACTAGCTGGTGTTGATGTCAGTAACTAGCTGGTAACTAGCTGGTGTTGATGTCAGTAACTAGCTGGTAACTAGCTGGTGTTGATGTCAGCAACTAGCTGGAAACTAGCTGGTGTTGATGTCAGTAACTAGCTGGTAACTAGCTGATGTTGATGTCAGTAACTAGCTGGTAACTAGCTGGTGTTGATGTCAGCAACTATCTGGTAACTAGCTGGTGTTGATGTCAGAAACTAGCTGGTAACTAGCTGGTGTTGATGTCAGCAACTGTTGCTGGTAACTAGCTGGTGTTGATGTCAGTAACTAGCTGGAAACTAGCTGGTGTTGATGTCAGCTGGTAACTAGCTGGTGTTGATGTCAGTAACTAGCTGGTGTTGATGTCAGTAACTAGCTGGTAACTAGCTGGTGTTGATGTCAGTAACTAGCTGGTAACTAGCTGGTGTTGATGTCAGCAACTAGCTGGTAACTAGCTGGTGTTGATGTCAGTAACTAGCTGGTAACTAGCTGGTGTTGATGTCAGTAACTAGCTGGTAACTAGCTGGTGTTGATGTCAGTAACTAGCTGGTGTTGACAGTAATCTGGTAACTAGCTGGTGTTGATGTCAGTAACTAGCTGGTAACTAGCTGGTGTTGATGTCAGCAACTAGCTGGTTGAACTAGCTGGTGTTGATGTCAGTAACTGGCTGGTAACTAGCTGGTGTTGATGTCAGTAACTATCTGGTAACTAGCTGGTGTTGATGTCAGTAACTAGCTGTTAACTAGCTGGTGTTGATGTCAGAAACTAGCTGGTGTTGATGTCAGTAACTAGCTGTGTTGATGTAACTAGCTGGTGTTGATGTCAGTAACTAGCTGGTAACTAGCTGGTGTTGATGTCAGTAACTAGCTGGTAACTGGTAGCTGGTGTTGATGTCAGTAACTGTTGCTGGTAACTAGCTGGTGTTGATGTCAGTAACTAGCTGGTAACTAGCTGGTGTTGATGTCAGTAACTAGCTGGTAACTGAGCTGGTGTTGATGTCAGTAACTAGCTGGTAACTAGCTGGTGTTGATGTCAGTAACTAGCTGGTAACTAGCTGGTGTTGATGTCAGTAACTAGCTGGTAACTAGCTGGTGTTGATGTCAGTAACTAGCTGGAAACTAGCTGGTGTTGATGTCAGTAACTAGCTGGTAACTAGCTGGTGTTGATGTCAGTAACTAGCTGGTAACTAGCTGGTGTTGATGTCAGTAACTAGCTGGTAACTAGCTGGTGTTGATGTCAGTAACTAGCTGGTGTTGATGTCAGTAACTAGCTGGTAACTAGCTGGTGTTGATGTCAGTAACTAGCTGGTAACTAGCTGGTGTTGATGTCAGTAACTAGCTGGTAACTAGCTGGTGTTGATGTCAGTAACTAGCTGGTAACTAGCTGGTGTTGATGTCAGTAACTATCTGGTAACTAGCTGGTGTTGATGTCAGAAACTAGCTGGTAACTAGCTGGTGTTGATGTCAGTAACTAGCTGTTAACTAGCTGGTGTTGATGTCAGTAACTAGCTGGTGTTGATGTCAGTAACTAGCTGGTAACTAGCTGGTGTTGATGTCAGTAACTAGCTGGTAACTAGCTGGTGTTGATGTCAGTAACTAGCTGGTAACTAGCTGGTGTTGATGTCAGTAACTAGCTGGTAACTAGCTGGTGTTGATGTCAGTAACTAGCTGGTAACTAGCTGGTGTTGATGTCAGTAACTAGCTGGTAACTAGCTGGTGTTGATGTCAGCAACTAGCTGGTAACTAGCTGGTGTTGATGTCAGTAACTAGCTGGTAACTAGCTGGTGTTGATGTCAGTAACTGGCTGGTAACTAGCTGGTGTTGATGTCAGTAACTATCTGTGATGCTGGTAACTAGCTGGTGTTGATGTCAGTAACTAGCTGGTAACTAGCTGGTGTTGATGTCAGTAACTAGCTGGTAACTAGCTGGTGTTGATGTCAGTAACTGGCTGGTAACTAGCTGGTGTTGATGTCAGTAACTGGCTGGTAACTAGCTGGTGTTGATGTCAGTAACTGGCTGGTAGCTAGCTGGTGTTGATGTAACAGCTGGTAACTAGCTGGTGTTGATGTCAGTAACTAGCTGGTAACTAGCTGGTGTTGATGTCAGTAACTAGCTGGTAACTAGCTGGTGTTGATGTCAGTAACTAGCTGGTAACTAGCTGGTGTTGATGTCAGTAACTGGTAACTAGCTGGTAACTAGCTGGTGTTGATGTCAGTAACTCAGCTGGTAACTAGCTGGTGTTGATGTCAGTAACAGCTAACTAGCTGGTGTTGATGTCAGTAACTAGCTGGTAACTAGCTGGTGTTGATGTCAGTAACTAGCTGGTAACTAGCTGGTGTTGATGTCAGTAACTAGCTGGTAACTAGCTGGTGTTGATGTCAGTAACTAGCTGGTAACTAGCTGGTGTTGATGTCAGTAACTAGCTGATGAAACTAGCTGGTGTTGATGTCAGTAACTAGCTGATGTCAGTAACTAGCTGGTGTTGATGTCAGTAACTAGCTGGTAACTAGCTGGTGTTGATGTCAGTAACTAGCTGGTAACTAGCTGGTGTTGATGTCAGTAACTAGCTGGTAACTAGCTGGTGTTGATGTCAGTAACTAGCTGGTAACTAGCTGGTGTTGATGTAACAGTAACTAGCTGGTGTTGATGTCAGTAACTAGCTGGTAACTAGCTGGTGTTGATGTCAGTAACTAGCTGGTAACTAGCTGGTGTTGATGTCAGTAACTAGCTGGTAACTAGCTGGTGTTGATGTCAGTAACTAGCTGGAAACTCAGCTGGTGTTGATGTCAGTAACTGGCTGGTAACTAGCTGGTGTTGATGTCAGTAACTAGCTGGTAACTAGCTGGTGTTGATGTCAGCAACAGCTGGTAACTAGCTGGTGTTGATGTCAGTCACTAGCTGGTTTTGATGTCAGTAACTAGCTGGTAACTAGCTGGTGTTGATGTCAGCAACTAGCTGGTAACTAGCTGGTGTTGATGTCAGTAACTAGCTGGTAACTAGCTGGTGTTGATGTCAGTAACTAGCTGGTAACTAGCTGGTGTTGATGTCAGTAACTAGCTGGTAACTAGCTGGTGTTGATGTCAGTAACTAGCTGGTAACTAGCTGGTGTTGATGTCAGTAACTAGCTGGTGTTGATGTCAGTAACTAGCTGGTGTTGATGTCAGTAACTAGCTGGTGTTGATGTCAGTAGCTAGCTGGTAACTAGCTGGTGTTGATGTCAGTAACTAGCTGGTAACTAGCTGGTGTTGATGTCAGTAACTAGCTGGTAACTAGCTGGTGTTGATGTCAGTAACTGGCTGGCTGGTGTTGATGTCAGTAACTAGCTGGTAACTAGCTGGTGTTGATGTCAGTAACTAGCTGGTAACTAGCTGGTGTTGATGTCAGTAACTAGCTGGTGTTGATGTAACTAGCTGGTGTTGATGTCAGTAACTAGCTGGTAACTAGCTGGTGTTGATGTCAGTAACTAGCTGGTAACTAGCTGGTGTTGATGTCAGCAACTAGCTGGAAACTAGCTGGTGTTGATGTCAGTAACTAGCTGGTAACTAGCTGGTGTTGATGTCAGCAACTAGCTGGTAACTAGCTGGTGTTGATGTCAGCAACTAGCTGGTAACTAGCTGGTGTTGATGTCAGTAACTAGCTGGTAACTAGCTGGTGTTGATGTCAGTAACTAGCTGGTAACTAGCTGGTGTTGATGTCAGTAACTAGCTGGTAACTAGCTGGTGTTGATGTCAGTAACTAGCTGGTGTTGATGTCAGTAACTAGCTGGTAACTAGCTGGTGTTGATGTCAGTAACTAGCTGGTAACTAGCTGGTGTTGATGTCAGTAACTAGCTGGTAACTAGCTGGTGTTGATGTCAGAAACTAGCTGGTAACTAGCTGGTGTTGATGTCAGTAACTAGCTGGTAACTAGCTGGTGTTGATGTCAGTAACTAGCTGGTGTTGATGTCAGTAACTAGCTGGTAACTAGCTGGTGTTGATGTCAGTAACTAGCTGGTAACTAGCTGGTGTTGATGTCAGTAACTAGCTGGTAACTAGCTGGTGTTGATGTCAGTAACTAGCTGGTAACTAGCTGGTGTTGATGTCAGTAACTAGCTGGTAACTAGCTGGTGTTGATGTCAGTAACTAGCTGGTGTTGATGTCAGTAACTAGCTGGTAACTAGCTGGTGTTGATGTCAGTAACTAGCTGGTAACTAGCTGGTGTTGATGTCAGTAACTAGCTGGTAACTAGCTGGTGTTGATGTCAGTAACAGCTGGTAACTAGCTGGTGTTGATGTCAGTAACTAGCTGGTAACTAGCTGGTGTTGATGTCAGTAACTAGCTGGTAACTAGCTGGTGTTGATGTCAGTAACTAGCTGGTAACTAGCTGGTGTTGATGTCAGTAACTAGCTGATGTAACTAGCTGGTGTTGATGCTGGTGTTGATGTCAGTAAAGCTAGCTGGTAACTAAGCTGGTGTTGATGTCAGTAACTAGCTGGTAACTAGCTGGTGTTGATGTCAGTAACTAGCTGGTAACTAGCTGGTGTTGATGTCAGTAACTAGCTGGTGTTGATGTCAGTAACTAGCTGGTAACTAGCTGGTGTTGATGTCAGTAACTAGCTGGTAACTAGCTGGTGTTGATGTCAGTAACTAGCTGGTGTTGATGTCAGTAACTAGCTGGTAACTAGCTGGTGTTGATGTCAGCAACTAGCTGGTAACTAGCTGGTGTTGATGTCAGTAACTAGCTGGTAACTAGCTGGTGTTGATGTCAGTAACTAGCTGGTAACTAGCTGGTGTTGATGTCAGTAACTAGCTGGAAACTAGCTGGTGTTGATGTCAGTAACTAGCTGGTAACTAGCTGGTGTTGATGTCAGTAACTAGCTGGTAACTAGCTGGTGTTGATGTCAGTAACTAGCTGGTAACTAGCTGGTGTTGATGTCAGTAACTAGCTGGTAACTAGCTGGTGTTGATGTCAGTAACTGATGTCAGTAACTAGCTGGTGTTGATGTCAGTAACTAGCTGGTAACTAGCTGGTGTTGATGTCAGCTAACTAGCTGGTAACTAGCTGGTGTTGATGTCAGTAACTAGCTGGTAACTAGCTGGTGTTGATGTCAGTAACTAGCTGGTAACTAGCTGGTGTTGATGTCAGTAACTAGCTGGTAACTAGCTGGTGTTGATGTCAGTAACTAGCTGGTAACTAGCTGGTGTTGATGTCAGAAAGTAACTAGCTGGTAACTAGCTGGTGTTGATGTCAGTAACTAGCTGGTAACTAGCTGGTGTTGATGTCAGTAACTAGCTGGTAACTAGCTGGTGTTGATGTCAGTAACTAGCTGGTAACTAGCTGGTGTTGATGTCAGCAACTAGCTGGTAACTAGCTGGTGTTCATGTCAGTAACTAGCTGGTGTTGATGTCAGCAACTAGCTGGTAACTAGCTGGTGTTGATGTCAGTAACTAGCTGGTAACTAGCTGGTGTTGATGTCAGTAACTAGCTGGTGTTGATGTCAGTAACTAGCTGGTAACTAGCTGGTGTTGATGTCAGTAACTAGCTGGAAACTAGCTGGTGTTGATGTCAGTAACTAGCTGGTAACTAGCTGGTGTTGATGTCAGTAACTAGCTGGTAACTAGCTGGTGTTGATGTCAGTAACTAGCTGGTAACTAGCTGGTAACTAGCTGGTGTTGATGTCAGTAACAGCTGGTAACTAGCTGGTGTTGATGTCAGTAACTAGCTGGTGTTGATGTCAGTAACTAGCTGGTAACTAGCTGGTGTTGATGTCAGTAACTAGCTGGTAACTAGCTGGTGTTGATGTCAGTAAGCTGGTAACTAGCTGGTGTTGATGTCAGTAACTAGCTGGTAACTAGCTGGTGTTGATGTCAGTAACTAGCTGGTAACTAGCTGGTGTTGATGTCAGTAACTAGCTGGTAACTAGCTGGTGTTGATGTGTCAGCTGGTAACTAGCTGGTGTTGATGTCAGTAACTAGCTGGTAACTAGCTGGTGTTGATGTCAGTAACTAGCTGGTAACTAGCTGGTGTGATGTCAGTAACTGGTAACTAGCTGGTGTTGATGTCAGTAACTAGCTGGTAACTAGCTGGTGTTGATGTCAGTAACTAGCTGTCAGTAACTAGCTGGTAACTAGCTGGTGTTGATGTCAGTAACTAGCTGGTAACTAGCTGGTGTTGATGTCAGAACTAGCTGGTAACTAGCTGGTGTTGATGTCAGTAACTAGCTGGTAACTAGCTGGTGTTGATGTCAGTAACTAGCTGGTAACTAGCTGTTGATGTTGATGTCAGTAACTAGCTGATGTCAGTAGCTGGTAACTAGCTGGTGTTGATGTCAGTAACTAGCTGGTGTTGATGTAACTAGCTGGTGTTGATGTCAGTAACTAGCTGGTAAAGCTGGTGTTGATGTCAGTAACTAGCTGGTAACTAGCTGGTGTTGATGTCAGTAACTAGCTGGTAACTAGCTGGTGTTGATGTCAGTAACTAGCTGGTAACTAGCTGGTGTTGATGTCAGTAACTAGCTGGTGTTGATGTCAGTAACTAGCTGGTAACTAGCTGGTGTTGATGTCAGTAACTAGCTGGTAACTAGCTGGTGTTCATGTCAGTAACTAGCTGGTGTTGATGTCAGTAACTAGCTGGTAACTAGCTGGTGTTGATGTCAGCAACTAGCTGGAAACTAGCTGGTGTTGATGTCAGTAACTAGCTGGTAACTAGCTGGTGTTGATGTCAGTAACTAGCTGGTAACTAGCTGGTGTTGATGTCAGTAACTAGCTGGTAACTAGCTGGTGTTGATGTCAGTAACTAGCTGGTAACTAGCTGGTGTTGATGTCAGTAACTAGCTGGTAACTAGCTGGTGTTGATGTCAGTAACTAGCTGGTAACTAGCTGGTGTTGATGTCAGCTGGTGTTGATGTCAGTAACTAGCTGGTAACTAGCTGGTGTTGATGTCAGTAACTAGCTGGTAACTAGCTGGTGTTGATGTCAGTAACTAGCTGGTAACTAGCTGGTGTTGATGTCAGTAACTAGCTGGTAACTAGCTGGTGTTGATGTCAGTAACTAGCTGGTGTTGATGTCAGTAACTAGCTGGTGTTGATGTCAGTAACTAGCTGGTAACTAGCTGGTGTTGATGTCAGTAACTAGCTGGTAACTAGCTGGTGTTGATGTCAGCAACTAGCTGGAAACTAGCTGGTGTTGATGTCAGCAACTAGCTGGTAACTAGCTGGTGTTGATGTCAGTAACTAGCTGGTGTTGATGTCAGTAACTAGCTGGTAACTAGCTGGTGTTGATGTCAGTAACTAGCTGGTAACTAGCTGGTGTTGATGTCAGTAACTAGCTGGTAACTAGCTGGTGTTGATGTCAGTAACTAGCTGGTAACTAGCTGGTGTTGATGTCAGTAACTAGCTGGTAACTAGCTGGTGTTGATGTCAGTAACTAGCTGGTAACTAGCTGGTGTTGATGTCAACTATCTGGTAACTAGCTGGTGTTGATGTCAGTAACTAGCTGGTAACTAGCTGGTGTTGATGTCAGTAACTAGCTGGTGTTGATGTCAGCAACTAGCTGGTGTTGATGTCAGTAACTAGCTGGTAACTAGCTGGTGTTGATGTCAGTAACTAGCTGGTAACTAGCTGGTGTTGATGTCAGTAACTAGCTGGTAACTAGCTGGTGTTGATGTCAGTAACTAGCTGGTGTTGATGTCAGTAACTAGCTGGTAACTAGCTGGTGTTGATGTCAGTAACTAGCTGGTAACTAGCTGGTGTTGATGTCAGTAACTAGCTGGTGTTGATGTCAGCAACTAGCTGGAAACTAGCTGGTGTTGATGTCAGTAACTAGCTGGTAACTAGCTGGTGTTGATGTCAGTAACTAGCTGGTAACTAGCTGGTGTTGATGTCAGTAAAGCTGGTGTTGATGGCTAACTAGCTGGTGTTGATGTCAGCTGGTAACTAGCTGGTGCTGCAAAACTAGCTGGTGTTGATGTCAGTAACTAGCTGGTAACTAGCTGGTGTTGATGTCAGTAACTAGCTGGTAACTAGCTGGTGTTGATGTCAGTAACTAGCTGGTAACTAGCTGGTGTTGATGTCAGCTAACTAGCTGATGTAACTAGCTGGTGTTGATGTCAGTAACAGCTGGTAACTAGCTGGTGTTGATGTCAGTAACTAGCTGGTAACTAGCTGGTGTTGATGTCAGTAACTAGCTGGTAACAGCTGGTGTTGATGTCACTAGCTGGTAACTAGCTGGTGTTGATGTCAGTAACTGGTAACTAGCTGGTGTTGATGTCAGTAACTAGCTGGTAACTAGCTGGTGTTGATGTCAGCAACTAGCTGGTAACTAGCTGGTGTTGATGTCAGTAACTAGCTGGTAACTAGCTGGTGTTGATGTCAGTAACTAGCTGGTAACTAGCTGGTGTTGATGTCAGTAACTGGTGTTGATGGTAACTAGCTGGTGTTGATGTCAGTAACTAGCTGGAAACTAGCTGGTGTTGATGTCAGTAACTAGCTGGTAACTAGCTGGTGTTGATGTCAGTAACTAGCTGGTAACTAGCTGGTGTTGATGTCAGTAACTAGCTGGTAACTAGCTGGTGTTGATGTCAGTAACTAGCTGGTAACTAGCTGGTGTTGATGTCAGTAACTAGCTGGTGTTGATGTCAGTAACTAGCTGGTAACTAGCTGGTGTTGATGTCAGTAACTAGCTGGTAACTAGCTGGTGTTGATGTCAGTAACTAGCTGGTAACTAGCTGGTTTTGATGTCAGTAACTGGTAACTAGCTGGTGTTGATGTCAGTAACTAGCTGGTAACTAGCTGGTGTTGATGTCAGTAACTAGCTGGTAACTAGCTGGTGTTGATGTCAGTAACTAGCTGTAACTAGCTGGTGTTGATGTCAGTAACTAGCTGGTAACTAGCTGGTGTTGATGTCAGCAACTAGCTGGTAACTAGCTGGTGTTGATGTCAGTAAAGCTGGTAGCTGGTGTTGATGTCAGTAACTAGCTGGTAACTAGCTGGTGTTGATGTCAGTAACTAGCTGGTAACTAGCTGGTGTTGATGTCAGTAACTAGCTGGTAACTAGCTGGTGTTGATGTCAGTAACTAGCTGGTAACTAGCTGGTGTTGATGTCAGTAACTAGCTGGTAACTAGCTGGTGTTGATGTCAGTAACTAGCTGGTAACTAGCTGGTGTTGATGTCAGTAACTAGCTGGTGTTGATGTCAGTAAAGCTGGTAACTAGCTGGTGTTGATGTCAGTAACTAGCTGGTGTTGATGTCAGCTGGAAACTAGCTGGTGTTGATGGTAACTAGCTGGTGTTGATGTCAGTAACTAGCTGGTAACTAGCTGGTGTTGATGTCAGTAACTAGCTGGTAACTAGCTGGTGTTGATGTCAGTAACTATCTGGTAACTAGCTGGTGTTGATGTCAGTAACTAGCTGGTAACTAGCTGGTGTTGATGTCAGTAACTAGCTGGTAACTAGCTGGTGTTGATGTCAGTAACTAGCTGGTAACTAGCTGGTGTTGATCAGTGGTAACTAGCTGGTGTTGATGTCAGTAACTAGCTGGTAACTAGCTGGTGTTGATGTCAGTAACTAGCTGGTAACTAGCTGGTGTTGATGTCAGTAACTAGCTGGTAACTAGCTGGTGTTGATGTCAGCAACTAGCTGGTAACTAGCTGGTGTTGATGTCAGTAACTGGAAACTAGCTGGTGTTGATGTCAGTAACTAGCTGGTAACTAGCTGGTGTTGATGTCAGTAACTAGCTGGTAACTAGCTGGTGTTGATGTCAGTAACTAGCTGGTAACTAGCTGGTGTTGATGGTAACTAGCTGGTGTTGATGTCAGTAACTAGCTGGTAACTAGCTGGTGTTGATGTCAGTAACTAGCTGGTAACTAGCTGGTGTTGATGTCAGTAACTAGCTGGTAACTAGCTGGTGTTGATGTCAGTAACTAGCTGTCAGTAACTAGCTGGTGTTGATGTCAGCAACTAGCTGGTAACTAGCTGGTGTTGATGTCAGTAACTAGCTGGTAACTAGCTGGTGTTGATGTCAGTAACTAGCTGGTAACTAGCTGGTGTTGATGTCAGTAACTAGCTGGTAACTAGCTGGTGTTGATGTCAGTAACTAGCTGGTAACTAGCTGGTGTTGATGTCAGTAACTAGCTGGTAACTAGCTGGTGTTGATGTCAGTAACTAGCTGGTAACTAGCTGGTGTTGATGTCAGTAACTAGCTGGTAACTAGCTGGTGTTGATGTCAGTAACTAGCTGGTAACTAGCTGGTGTTGATGTCAGTAACTAGCTGGTGTTGATGTCAGTAACTAGCTGGTAACTAGCTGGTGTTGATGTCAGTAACTAGCTGGTAACTAGCTGGTGTTGATGTCAGCAACAGCTGGTAACTAGCTGGTGTTGATGTCAGTAACTAGCTGGTAACTAGCTGGTGTTGATGTCAGTAACTAGCTGGTAACTAGCTGGTGTTGATGTCAGTAACTATCTGGTAACTAGCTGGTGTTGATGTCAGAAACTAGCTGGTAACTAGCTGGTGTTGATGTCAGTAACTAGCTGGTGTTGATGTCAGTAACTAGCTGGTAACTAGCTGGTGTTGATGTGTAACAGTAACTAGCTGGTAACTAGCTGGTGTTGATGTCAGTAACTAGCTGGTAACTAGCTGGTGTTGATGAGCTGGTAACTCAGCTGGTGTTGATGTCAGAAACTAGCTGGTAACTAGCTGGTGTTGATGTCAGAAAAGCTGGTAACTAGCTGGTGTTGATGTCAGTCAGCTGGAAAGCTGGTAACTAGCTGGTGTTGATGTCAGTAACTATCTGGTAACTAGCTGGTGTTGATGTCAGTAACTAGCTGGTAACTAGCTGGTGTTGATGTCAGTAACTAGCTGGTAACTAGCTGGTGTTGATGTCAGTAACTAGCTGTTAACTAGCTGGTGTTGATGTCAGCTGGTAACTAGCTGGTGTTGATGTCAGTAACTAGCTGGTAACTAGCTGGTGTTGATGTCAGTAACTAGCTGGTAACTAGCTGGTGTTGATGTCAGTAACTAGCTGAAACTAGCTGGTGTTGATGTCAGCTGGTAACTAGCTGGTGTTGATGTCAGTAACTAGCTGGTAACTAGCTGGTGTTGATGTCAGCAACTAGCTGGTAACTAGCTGGTGTTGATGTCAGTAACTAGCTGGTGTTGATGTCAGTAACTAGCTGGTAACTAGCTGGTGTTGATGTCAGTAACTAGCTGGTAACTAGCTGGTGTTGATGTCAGCAACTAGCTGCAAAACTAGCTGGTGTTGATGTCAGTAACTAGCTGGTAACTAGCTGGTGTTGATGTCAGTAACTAGCTGGTAACTAGCTGGTGTTGATGTCAGTAACTAGCTGGTAACTAGCTGGTGTTGATGTCAGTAACTAGCTGGTAACTAGCTGGTGTTGATGTCAGTAACTAGCTGGTAACTAGCTGGTGTTGATGTCAGTAACTAGCTGGTAACTAGCTGGTGTTGATGTCAGTAACTAGCTGGTAACTAGCTGGTGTTGATGTCAGTAACTAGCTGGTGTTGATGTCAGAAAAGCTAAGCTGGTGTTGATGTCAGTAACTAGCTGGTAACTAGCTGGTGTTGATGTCAGTAACTAGCTGGTAACTAGCTGGTGTTGATGTCAGTAACTAGCTGGTAACTAGCTGGTGTTGATGTCAGTAACTAGCTGGTAACTAGCTGGTGTTGATGTCAGTAACTAGCTGTAACTAGCTGGTGTTGATGTCAGTAACTAGCTGGTAACTAGCTGGTGTTGATGTCAGTAAAGCTGGTGTTGATGTCTGGTAACTAGCTGGTGTTGATGTCAGTAACTAGCTGGTAACTAGCTGGTGTTGATGTCAGTAACTAGCTGGTAACTAGCTGGTGTTGATGTCAGTAACTATCTGGTAACTAGCTGGTGTTGATGTCAGCAACTAGCTGGTAACTAGCTGGTGTTGATGTCATGTAACTAGCTGGTAACTAGCTGGTGTTGATGTCAGTAACTAGCTGGTAACTAGCTGGTGTTGATGTCAGTAACTAGCTGGTAACAGCAACTAGCTGGTAACTAGCTGGTGTTGATGTCAGTAACTAGCTGGTGTTGATGTCAGTAACTAGCTGGTAACTAGCTGGTGTTGATGTCAGAAACTAGCTGGTAACTAGCTGGTGTTGATGTCAGTAACTAGCTGGTAACTAGCTGGTGTTGATGTCAGTAACTATCTGGTAACTAGCTGGTGTTGATGTCAGAAACTAGCTGGTAACTAGCTGGTGTTGATGTCAGAAAACTAGCTGGTGTTGATGTCAGTAACTAGCTGGTGTTGATGTCAACTAGCTGGTGTTGATGTCAGTAACTAGCTGGTAACTAGCTGGTGTTGATGTCAGTAACCAGCTGGTAACTAGCTGGTGTTGATGTCAGTAACTAGCTGTGGTAACTAGCTGGTGTTGATGTCAGTAACTAGCTGGGCTGGTGTTCAGTAACTAGCTGTTGATGTCAGTAACTAACTAGCTGGTGTTGATGTCAGTAACAGCTGGTAACTAGCTGGTGTTGATGTCAGTAACTAGCTGGTAACTAGCTGGTGTTGATGTCAGTAACTAGCTGGTGTTGATGTAACTAGCTGGTGTTGATGTCAGTAACTAGCTGGTAACTAGCTGGTGTTGATGTCAGTAACTAGCTGGTAACTAGCTGGTGTTGATGTCAGTAACTAGCTGGTAACTAGCTGGTGTTGATGTCAGTAACTAGCTGGTAACTAGCTGGTGTTGATGTCAGCTGGTGTTGATGTCAGTAACTAGCTGGTAACTAGCTGGTGTTGATGTCAGTAACTAGCTGGTGTTGATGTCAGTAACTAGCTGGTAACTAGCTGTGTTGATGTCAGTAACTGTCAGTAACTAGCTGGTGTTGATGTCAGCAACTAGCTGGTAACTAGCTGGTGTTGATGTCAGTAACTAGCTGGTAACTAGCTGGTGTTGATGTCAGTAACTAGCTGGTGTTGATGTCAGTAAAGCTGGTAACTAGCTGATGTTGATGTCAGTAACTAGCTGGTAACTAGCTGGTGTTGATGTCAGCAACTATCTGGTAACTAGCTGGTGTTGATGTCAGAAACTAGCTGGTAACTAGCTGGTGTTGATGTCAGCAACTAGCTGGTAACTAGCTGGTGTTGATGTCAGTAACTATCTGGTAACTAGCTGGTGTTGATGTCAGTAACTATCTGGTAACTAGCTGGTGTTGATGTCAGCTGGAAACTAGCTGGTGTTGATGCTGGTAACTAGCTGGTGTTGATGTCAGTAACTATCTGTTAACTAGCTGGTGTTGATGTCAGAAACTAGCTGGTAACTAGCTGGTGTTGATGTCAGTAACTAGCTGGTAACTAGCTGGTGTTGATGTCAGTAACTAGCTGGTAACTAGCTGGTGTTGATGTCAGTAAACTCAGTAACTGGCTGGTGTTGATGTCAGTAACTAGCTGGTAACTAGCTGGTGTTGATGTCAGTAACTAGCTGGTAACTAGCTGGTGTTGATGTCAGCAAGCTGGTGTTGATGTCAGTAACTAGCTGGTGGTGTTGATGTCAGTAACTAGCTGGTAACTAGCTGGTGTTGATGTGTAACTAGCTGGTAACTAGCTGGTGTTGATGTCAGTAACTAGCTGGTAACTAGCTGGTGTTGATGTCAGTAACTAGCTGGTAACTAGCTGGTGTTGATGTCAGTAACTAGCTGGTAACTAGCTGGTGTTGATGTCAGTAACTAGCTGGTAACTAGCTGGTGTTGATGTCAGTAACTAGCTGTTAACTAGCTGGTGTTGATGTCAGTAACTGTTGCTGGTAACTAGCTGGTGTTGATGTCAGCAACTAGCTGGAAACTAGCTGGTGTTGATGTCAGTAAGCTAGCTGGTGTTGATGTCATCTGGTAACTAGCTGGTGTTGATGTCAGTAACTAGCTGGTGTTGATGTCAGTAACTAGCTGGTAACTAGCTGGTGTTGATGTCAGTAACTAGCTGGAAACTAGCTGGTGTTGATGTCAGTAACTAGCTGGTGTTGATGTCAGTAACTAGCTGGTAACTAGCTGGTGTTGATGTCAGTAACTAGCTGGTAACTAGCTGGTGTTGATGTGGCAGCTGGTGTTGATGTCAGTAACTAGCTGGTAACTAGCTGGTGTTGATGTCAGCAACTAGCTGGAAACTAGCTGGTGTTGATGTCAGTAACTAGCTGGTTTTGATGTCAGTAAGCTGGTAACTAGCTGGTGTTGATGTCATAACTAGCTGGTAACTAGCTGGTGTTGATGTCAGTAACTATCTGGTAACTAGCTGGTGTTGATGTCAGTAACAGCTGGTGTTGATGTCAGTAACTGGCTGGTAACTAGCTGGTGTTGATGTCAGCAACTAGCTGGTAACTAGCTGGTGTTGATGTCAGTAACTAGCTGGTTTTGGTCAGTAACTAGCTCTAGCTGGTGTTGATGTCAGGAGCTGGTAACTAGCTGGTGTTGATGTCAGTAACTGGCTGTAACTAGCTGTGTTGATGTCAGCTGGCTGGTAACTAGCTGGTGTTGATGTCAGTAACTAGCTGGTAACTAGCTGGTGTTGATGTCAGTAACTAGCTGGTAACTAGCTGGTGTTGATGTCAGCAACTAGCTGTTGATGTCAGTAACTATCTGGTAACTAGCTGGTGTTGATGTCAGTAACTAGCCCTGGTAACTAGCTGGTGTTGATGTCAGTAACTAGCTGTCAACTAGCTGGTGTTGATTCAGCAACTAGCTGTAACTAGCTGGTGTTGATGTCAGTAACTCAGTAACTAGCTGGTGTTGATGTCAGTAACTAGCTGGTAACTAGCTGGTGTTGATGTCAGTAACAGCTGGAACTATCTTGGCCATGTTGATGTCATAAGCTGATGGTAACTACTGGTAAAGCTGGTGTTGATGTCAGCAACTAGCCTGGTAACTGGCTGGTGTTGATGTCAGTAACTAGCTGGTAACTAGCTGGTGCATTGATGCTGTTAGCTGGTTTTAGCTGGTGTTGATGTCAGTAACTAGCTGGTTTTGATGTCAGTAACTGCTGGTAACAGCTGGTGTTGATGTCAGTAAGCTGGTAACTAGCTGGTGTTGATGTCAGTTTTTGTAACTATTTGGTGTTGATGTCAGTAACTAGCTGGTGTTGATGTCAGTAACTAGCTGTTGTTGATGTCATTAACTAGCTGGTAACTAGCTGGTGTTGATGTCAGTAACTAGCTGGTGTTGATGTCAGTAACTAGCTGTTGTTGATGTCATTAACTAGCTGGTAACTAGCTGGTGTTGATGTCAGTAACTAGCTGGTGTTGATGTCAGTAACTAGCTGGTGTTGATGTCAGTAACTAGCTGGTAACTAGCTGGTGTTGATGTCAGTAACTAGCTGGTGTTGATGTCAGTAACTAGCTGGTGTTGATGTCAGTAACTAGCTGGTGATGTCAGTAAACTGGTGTTGATGTCAGTAACTAGCTGGTGTTGATGTCAGTAACTAGCTGTCAGTAACTAGCTGGTGTTGATGCTGGTAACTAGCTGGTGTTGATGTCAGTAACTAGCTGGTGTGGATGTCAGTAAATAGCTGGTAACTAGCTGGTGTTGATGTCAGTAACTAGCTGGTAACTAGCTGGTGTTGATGTCAGTAACTAGCTGGTAACTAGCTGGTGTTGATGTCAGTAACTAGCTGGTGTTGATGTCAGTAACTAGCTGGTAACTAGCTGGTGTTGATGTCATTAACTAGCTGGTAACTAGCTGGTGTTGATGTCAGTAACTAGCTGTTGTTGATGTCATTAACTAGCTGGTAACTAGCTGGTGTTGATGTCAGTAACTAGCTGTTGTGGATGTCAGTAACTAGCTGGTAACTAGCTGGTGTTGATGTCAGCAACTAGCTGGTAACTAGCTGGTGTTGATGTCAGTAACTAGCTGGTGTTGATGTCAGTAACTAGCTGGTAACTAGCTGGTGTTGATGTCAGTAACTAGCTGGTGTTGATGACAGTACCTAGCTGGTTACTAGCTGGTGTTGATGTCAGTAACTAGCTGGTGTTGATGTCAGTAACTAGCTGGTAACTAGCTGGTGTTGATGTCAGTAACTAGCTGGTGTTGATGTCAGTAACTAGCTGGTAACTAGCTGGTGTTGATGTCAGTAACTAGCTGGTGTTGATGTCAGTAACTAGCTGGTAACTAGCTGGTGTTGATGTCAGTAACTAGCTGGTGTTGATGTCAGTAACTAGCTGGTGTTGATGTCAGTAACTAGCTGTTGTTGATGTCATTAACTAGCTGGTAACTAGCTGGTGTTGATGTCAGTAACTAGCTGTTGTGGATGTCAGTAACTAGCTGGTAACTAGCTGGTGTTGATGTCAGTAACTAGCTGGTAACTAGCTGGTGTTGATGTCAGTAACTAGCTGGTAACTAGCTGGTGTTGATGTCAGTAACTAGCTGGTGTTGATGTCAGTAACTAGCTGGTAACTAGCTGGTGTTGATGTCAGTAACTAGCTGGTGTTGATTACATTTCATTACATTTAAGTCATTTAGCAGACGCTCTTATCCAGAGCGACTTACAAATTGGTGCTTTCACCTTATGACATCCAGTGGAACAGCCACTTTACAATAGTGCATCTAGGTCTTTTAAGGGGGGTGAGAAGGATTACTTTATCCTATCCTAGGTATTCCTTAAAGAGGTGGGGTTTCAGGTGTCTCCGGAAGGTGGTGATTGACTCCGCTGTCCTGGCGTCGTGAGGGAGTTTGTTCCACCATTGGGGGGCCAGAGCAGCGAACAGTTTTGACTGGGCTGAGCGGGAACTGTACTTCCTCAGTGGTAGGGAGGCGAGCAGGCCAGAGGTGGATGAACGCAGTGCCCTTGTTTGGGTGTAGGGCCTGATCAGAGCCTGGAGGTACTGAGGTGCCGTTCCCCTCACAGCTCCGTAGGCAAGCACCATGGTCTTGTAGCGGATGCGAGCTTCAACTGGAAGCCAGTGGAGAGAGCGGAGGAGCAGGGTGACGTGAGAGAACTTGGGAAGGTTGAACACCAGACGGGCTGCGGCGTTCTGGATGAGTTGTAGGGGTTTAATGGCACAGGCAGGGAGCCCAGCCAACAGCGAGTTGCAGTAATCCAGACGGGAGATGACAAGTGCCTGGATTAGGACCTGCGCCGCTTCCTGTGTGAGGCAGGGTCGTACTCTGCGGATGTTGTAGAGCATGAACCTACAGGAACGGGCCACCGCCTTGATGTTATTTGAGAACGACAGGGTGTTGTCCAGGATCACGCCAAGGTTCTTAGCGCTCTGGGACGAGGACACAATGGAGTTGTCAACCGTGATGGCGAGATCATGGAACGGGCAGTCCTTCCCCGGGAGGAAGAGCAGCTCCGTCTTGCCGAGGTTCAGCTTGAGGTGATGATCCGTCATCCACACTGATATGTCTGCCAGACATGCAGAGATGCGATTCGCCACCTGGTCGTCAGAAGGGGGAAAGGAGAAGATTAATTGTGTGTCGTCTGCATAGCAATGATAGGAGAGACCATGTGAGGTTATGACAGAGCCAAGTGACTTGGTGTATAGCGAGAATAGGAGAGGGCCTAGAACAGAGCCCTGGGGGACACCAGTGGTGAGAGCACGTGGTGAGGAGACGGATTCTCGCCACGCCACCTGGTAGGAGCGACCTGTCAGGTAGGACGCAATCCAAGCGTGGGCCGTGCCGGAGATGCCCAACTCGGAGAGGGTGGAGAGGAGGATCTGATGGTTCACAGTATCGAAGGCAGCCGATAGGTCTAGAAGGATGAGAGCAGAGGAGAGAGAGTTAGCTTTAGCAGTGCGGAGCGCCTCCGTGATACAGAGAAGAGCAGTCTCAGTTGAATGACTAGTCTTGAAACCTGACTGATTTGGATCAAGAAAGGTCATTCTGAGAGAGATAGCGGGAGAGCTGGCCAAGGACGGCACGTTCAAGAGTTTTGGAGAGAAAAGAAAGAAGGGATACTGGTCTGTAGTTGTTGACATCGGAGGGATCGAGTGTAGGTTTTTTCAGAAGGGTGCAACTCTCGCTCTCTTGAAGACGGGAGGGACGTAGCCAGCGGTCAGGGATGAGTTGATGAGCGAGGTGAGGTAAGGGAGAAGGTCACCGGAGATGGTCTGGAGAAGAGAGGAGGGGATAGGGTCAAGCGGGCAGGTTGTTGGGCGGCCGGCCGTCACAAGACGCGAGATGTCATCTGGAGAGAGAGGGGAGAAAGAGGTCAGAGCACAGGGTAGGGCAGTGTGAGCAGAACCAGCGGTGTCGTTTGACTTAGCAAACGAGGATCGGATGTCGTCGACCTTCTTTTCAAAATGGTTGACGAAGTCATCTGCAGAGAGGGAGGAGGGGGAGGGGGAGGAGGATTCAAGAGGGAGGAGAAGGTGGCAAAGAGCTTCCTAGGGTTAGAGGCAGATGCTTGGAATTTAGAGTGGTAGAAAGTGGCTTTAGCAGCAGAGACAGAGGAGGAAAATGTAGAGAGGAGGGAGTGAAAGGATGCCAGGTCCGCAGGGAGGCGAGTTTTCCTCCATTTCCGCTCGGCTGCCCGGAGCCCTGTTCTGTGAGCTCGCAATGAGTCGTCGAGCCACGGAGCGGGAGGGGAGGACCGAGCCGGCCTGGAGGATAGGGGACATAGAGAGTCAAAGGATGCAGAAAGGGAGGAGAGGAGGGTTGAGGAGGCAGAATCAGGAGATAGGTTGGAGAAGGTTTGAGCAGAGGGAAGATATGATAGGATGGAAGAGGAGAGAGTAGCGGGGAGAGAGAGCGAAGGTTGGGACGGCGCGATACCATCCGAGTAGGGGCAGTGTGGGAAGTGTTGGATGAGAGCGAGAGGGAAAAGGATACAAGGTAGTGGTCGGAGACTTGGAGGGGAGTTGCAATGAGGTTAGTGGAGGAACAGCATCTAGTAAAGATGAGGTCGAGCGTATTGCCTGCCTTGTGAGTAGGGGGAAGGTGAGAGGGTGAGGTCAAAAGAGGAGAGGAGTGGAAAGAAGGAGGCAGAGAGGAATGAGTCAAAGGTAGACGTGGGGAGGTTAAAGTCGCCCAGAACTGTGAGAGGTGAGCCGTCCTCAGGAAAGGAGCTTATCAAGGCATCAAGCTCATTGATGAACTCTCCGAGGGAACCTGGAGGGCGATAAATGATAAGGATGTTAAGCTTGAAAGGGCTGGTAACTGTGACAGCATGGAATTCAAAGGAGGCGATAGACAGATGGGTAAGGGGAGAAAGAGAGAATGACCACTTGGGAGAGATGAGGATCCCGGTGCCACCACCCCGCTGACCAGAAGCTCTCGGGGTGTGCGAGAGCACGTGGGCGGACGAAGAGAGAGCAGTAGGAGTAGCGGTGTTGTCTGTGGTGATCCATGTTTCCGTCAGAGCCAAGAAGTCGAGGGACTGGAGGGAGGCATAGGCTGAGATGAACTCTGCCTTGTTGGCCGCAGATCGGCAGTTCCAGAGGCTACCGGAGACCTGGAACTCCACGTGGGTCGTGCGCGCTGGGACCACCAGATTAGGGTGGCCGCGGCCATGCGGTGTGGAGCGTTTGTATGGTCTGTGCAGAGAGGAGAGAACAGGGATAGACAGACACATAGTTGACAGGCTAGAGAAGAGGCTACGCTAATGCAGAGGAGATTGGAATGACAAGTGGACTACACGTCTCGAATGTTCAGAAAGTTAAGCTTACGTAGCAAGAATCTAATTGACTAAAATGATTAAAATGATACAGTACTGCTGGGGTAGGCTAGCTGCGTTGTTGACACTACCCTAATCAAGTCGTACCGTTGAGTGTGAAGTTTCTACAATGCTGCTTTTGGGAGCTAGCTGGCTAGCTAGCAGTGTTGGTTACGTTACGTTGCGTTAGGAGAACGACAATAGCTGGCTAGCTAACCTAGAAAATTGCTCTAGACTACACAATTATCTTTGAAACAAAGACGGCTATGTAGCTAGCTATGTAGCTAGCTACGATCAAACAAATCACACCGTTGGGACTGTAATGAAATGAAATGAAAATGTGATACTACCTGTGGAGCGAAGCGGAATGCGACCGGAATGCGAAAGTTCTATTCAGTAGACGTTGGCTGGCTATTGGCTAGCTAGGAGTGTCTCCTACGTTAAGGACGACAAAATAGCTGGCTAGCTAACCTCGGTGAATTAAGATAATCACTCTAAGACTACACACTCTAAACTACACAATTATCTTGGATACGAAGACAGCAAAGACAACTATGTAGCTAGCTAATACTACACTAATCAAGTCGTTCAGTTGAGTGTGATAGTTACTACAGTGCTACGGTAGACGGTGAACGTGTTGGGCAGATAGGAGACGACGAAATACGATAATTACGCAATTATCTTTGATACAACGACGACTATGTAGCTAGCTAAGAAAAAATTGCTAAGATTAGACAAATCAGACCGTTGTACTATAATGAAATGTAATGAAAAAGTTATACAACCTGCAGACCGAAGCGCGGATGCGACCGGCTCGCTCCAAACCGGAAGTTGAGGGTACCTAGTCAGTACCTAGCTGGTTACTAGGTGGTGTTGATGTCAGTAACTAGCTGGTAACTAGCTGGTGTTGATGTCAGTAACTAGCTGGTGTTGATGTCAGTAACTAGCTGGTAACTAGCTGGTGTTGATTCTGATCTAACCGTACATTCATATGTTGTACACTGGCCTGGGACGACATAAGTTCAATACGTAACCTGGATCTAGCCTAATAGACTCATGCTAGCTAACTTAGCTGGTTGATTGTTGCCCATGAGAGGAAGTTAGGCTAGCAAGCATTTTAGCTAGGTAGCCTATGAAAACAAACACTAAATGTCTACTGTACGACAGAGCAATAGACCGTTTTGCCAACAATGAAGGGAGGAGGATGGAATTGGAGTTCAAATTGGCGTTCATTCTGTTTTTTTGTTGTTTTTTTACTTACGTGAGCACCCAAGCACACGCAGACACAGACAGAAATCAGTGCCATGGACAGCCACATGATATTTAGCAACATTGTTTGAACTATAATTGTTTTTTGTACCTTTAACTTTGTTTTCAGTGTATTAAACTAAACATCGGTAGCTGGTACACTCTTAGAAGAAGAAAAAAGGGTTATTCAGCTATCCCCATAGGAGAACCCTTTTTGGTTCCGGGTAGAACCCTTTTTGGTTCCAGGTAGAACCCTTTTTGGTTCCAGGTAGAACCCTCTGTAGAAAGTTTTCTACATGGAACCCAAAAGGGTTCTACTTGCAACCACAATTGATTCTTCAAAGGGTTCTCCTTTTAGGGACAGTCGAAGAAACCTTTTAAGGTTCTAGATCACCAATTGTTTTTTCTAGGAGTGTAACTATGTGGTTCAAATTCAGTAGTTGTTTATTAAACTTTTGAAAACATTAACTTGACCCCGCTGCAGGTCCTATAACTGTTTGTTACATACAATATTTGCTTTGTGGACTTCACCCGGACAGATGTTGCTCTCCGGTTTTGTGATGAAACAAGTGTATGCGCGGTTGAATTTATTCCTCCACTGTGTGACTGTTGCCTTATTGTTTATCACGGTGGTGTGTGAACCAATGGGTTACAGAGCAAATCAACAACATAGGTTGTCATATGGCTTTTCTACTTGGCTTCTTCTTCCGTGATTGTACCCGTCACACTAGTGTTTAACAGGATTTTTAAGGGGTTTGTGACTACCTCATGTCAGACACGCAATTATCTGTAAGGTTCCTCAATCGAGCAGTGAATTTCAAACTGAGATTAAACCACAAAGACACAAAGAAAATGGAAGTTTTCCAATGCCTCGCAGAAAAAAAGGGCACCTAATTCAAATCGAATCATAAAATTGTATTTGTCACATACACATGTTTAGCAGATGTTATTGAGGGCGTAGTGAAATGCTTGTGTGTCTAGCTTCAACAGTGCAGTAGTATCTAACTAAATGCTTCTGTTTCTAGCTCCAACAGTGCAGTACTATCTAACTAAATGCTTGTGTTCCTAGCTCCATCAGTGCAGTAATATTTAACTAAATGCTTGTGTTCCCAGCTCCATCAGTGCAGTAATATCTAACTAAATGCTTGTGTTCCTAGTTCCAACAGTGCAGTAGTATCTAACAATACACACAAATCTAAAAGTAAAATAATGGAATTAAGAAATATATAAATATTAGGACGGGCAATGTTGGAGTGGCATTGACTAAATACAGTAGAACAGAATACATATGAGATGAGCAAAGCAAAAATGTGACTAGTGTTCCATTATTAAAGTGACCAGTGCTTTCAATGTCTATGTATATGGGGCAGCAGCCTCTAAAGTGCAGGGTTGCATAACTGGGTGGAAGCCGCCTAGTGATGGCTATTTAAAAGTCTGATGGCCTTGAGATGGATGTTTTTCAGTCTCTCGGTCCCAGCTTTGATGCCCCTGTACTGACCTCGCCTTCTGGATGATAGCTGGGTGAACAGGCAGTGGCTCGGGTGTCCTTGATCTTTTTGGCCTTCCTGTGACATCGGGTGCTGTAGGTGTCCAGGAGGGCAGGCAGTTTGCCCCCAATGATGCGTTGGGTGGTGCAGTTGCCGTACCAGGCGGTGATACAGGTGGTGATACAGCCCGACAGGATGCACCCAATTGTACATCTGGAAAAGTTTGTGAGAGTTTTAGGTGCCAAGCCAAATTCCTTCAGCCTTCTTCACCACACTGTCTGTGTGAGTGGACCATTTCAGATCATCAAGGAACTTGAAGCTTTCCACCTGCTCCACTGCGGTCCTGTCGGGGTATGCTCCCTCTGCTGTTTCCTGAAGTCCACTATGAGCTCTTTAGTCTTTCGACTTTGAGTGAGATGTTATTTTCCTGGCACCACACTCCCAGGGCCCTCACCTCCTCCCTGTAGGCAGTCTAATCATTGTTGGTAATCAAGCCTACTACTTTTGTGTCATCTGTAAACTTGATGATTGAGTTGGAGGCGTGCGTGGCCACACAGTTATGGGTGAACAGGGATAACCGGAGGGGGCTGAGCACATACCCTTGTGGGGCCCCTGTGTTGAGGATCAGTGAAGTGGAGGAGTTGTTTCCTACCTTCAAAACCTGGGGGCAGGCTGTCAGTAAGTCCAGGACCCAGTTGCACAGGGTGGGGTTCAGACCCAGGGCCTCAAGCTTAATGAAGAGCAAGAAGGGTACTATGTTGTTGAATGTTGAACTGTAATAAATTAACAGCATTCTTACATAGGTATTCCTCTTGTCCAGATGGGATAGGGCAGTGTGCAGTGTGATGGCGATTGCGTTGTCTGCAGATCTTTTGGGGCGGTATGCACATTGGAGTGGGTCTAGGGTGTGAGCTAAGGTGTCTGTTAAGGTAAAGGTGATATGATCCTTAACTATCCTCTCAAAGAACTTCTTGTTGACAGAAGTGAGTGCCATGTGGCGATAGTAATTTAGTTCGGTTACCTTTGCTTTCTAGGGTACAGGAACAATGGTGAACGTCTTGAAGCAAGTGGGGACAGCAGACTGGGATAGGGAGCGATTGAATATGTCCGTAAACACTCCAGCCAGCTGGTCTGCGCATACTCTGAGGACGCGGATAGGGAATGCAAGTGTCTTACTCACGTTGGCCAACTCCCCGTACTCGTCCTGAGAAGTGTGTTAAAGATCCGGTACAATCTCCATTGTATACGCACCAGGTCTCCAGTGCGCCTTCAATGCCCAGTACGTCCTGTACCAACTCCTCGTACTCGCAGAGCGAAGAGTGTCATCCTTCCGGTGCCAGCCAGTTCTATGCACCGTGTCTCCAGTGCACCTCCACAGCCCAGTACGTCCTGTACCAACTCCCGTACTCACCGCGTGAAGAGTGTCATTGTTCCGGTACAATGTGTGCCAGTTCTATGCACCGTGTCTCCAGTGCGCCTCCACAGCCCAGTACGTTCTGTTCCTGCTCCTCGCACTCTCCCTCAAGTGTGCCTTCCCAGGCAAGTAGTCCACAGTCCTTTAGTTGCATGCCGCGTCCGTGGCACTGTGTTAACCACAAAGCGGGCGAAGAAGGTGTTTAGCTTGTCTGGAAGTAAGAAGTCGGTGTCCCCGACGTGGCTGGTTTTCCCTTTGTAGTTAGTAATTGTCTGTAGATCCTGCTACATATTTCTCGTGTCTGTTGAACTGTGACTCCACTTTGTCTCTATACTAACATTTTAATTGTTTGATGGCCTTGCGGAAGGAATAACTACACTTTTTGTATTTGGCCATATTCCCAGGCACCTTGCCATGGTTAAATATGGTTATTGGCGCTTTCAGTTTTGCACGAATGATGCCACCTATCCATGGTTTCTGGTTAGGGTAGGTTTTAATAGTCGCAGTGGGCACTACATCTCCAATACAGTTCCTGATAAACTCAGTCTCCGTATCCGTGTATTTATCGATGTTGTTCTTAGAGGCAAATGAGGCAAATGGAAAATGACCCAGTCTGCATGATCAAAAAAATCTTGAAGTGTGCCGATTGGTCAGACCAGCGTTGAATAGTCCTTAACACGGGTACTTCCTGTTTGAGTTTCTGTCTTTAGGAAGGGAGGAGCCTAAATGGAGTCATGATCAGATTTCCCAGACAAAGGGCGTGGTAGGGCCTTGTAGTCATTTCGAAAATCTGAGTAGCAGTGGTATAATGTTTTCTCAGAGTGAGTGTTAGTACAACTTCGGTAAAATTCCCCGCTACAATAAAAGCAGGCTCCGGATATGTGGTTTACACTCCATTGAAGTTCTTTGAGGGCCGTTGTGCTTTCGGCTTGAGGGAGAATATACATGGCTGTGACTATAACCGAAGGGAATTCTCTTGGGAGGTAACACAGCAGGCATTTGATTGTGAGGTATTCTAGGTCGGGTGAACAAAAAGGACTAGAGTTTATGCATGTTATCACAATCACACCATGAGTGGTTAATCATGAAACATGCACTGCCTTTCTTCTTCCCGGAGAGTTCTTTATTCCAACATACTGGCAAAGACAGTATATCCCTTGTTTCCCTGACATCTCTCTGGAAGGAGATCCTCGCCCTGAGCTCATCTACTTTACTATCCAGAGACTGAACATTATCGTGTGGTATACTCAGAAGTGGTGGATGGTGTACGCCCCTCCCGAGTCGGACTAGAAGTCTGAATACCTCTTCGCCGCCGGAAGTGTTTTGGGATCATCCTCTGGAAACAACCCTGACCCAATTCGGGAAAGTCATAATGCCGGTCGTAATGCTGGTGAGTTATTTCCGGCTCTATGTAATAACACAAAACATGTCCTGGGCTAATATTGTAAGAAATAACACATAAAAAAAACATTTAAAAAACTAAGTACTGCAAAGCAGATCTGAACTCTCTGTCGGCACCATCTTGCCTGATGGATAAAAAAAAGCAGACATTGATTAACCCTTTGAGCATTGTGTAGTTATTAATTACACTTTGGATGGAGTAGCAATACACCCAGTCAATTCAAATATACAGGTGTCCTTCCTAACTCAGCTGCCGAAGAGCAAGGAACTTGCTCAGGAATTTCACCATGAGGCCAATGGTGACATTTAAACAGTTTCAGAGTTTAATGGCTGTGATAGGAGAAAATTGAGGATGGATCAACAATATTGTAGTTACACCGCAATAATAACCTAATTGACAGAGTGAAAAGAACGACGCCTGTAAAGAATAAAAATATTCCAAAATGTGCATCCTGTTTGCAACAAGTCACTAAAGTAATCCTGCAAAGAAATGTGGCAAAGCAATGAACTTTTTGTCCCGAAAACAAAGTGTTATGTTTGGGGCAAAGAGAACACAACACATTAAGGAGTAACGCTCTGCATCATGTTATGGGTATGCTTGTCATCTTTAAGGACTGGGGAGTTTTTCAGGATAAAAAATAAATGGAATGGAGCTAAGCACAGGCAAAATCCCAGAGGAAAACGTGGTTTAGTCTGCTTTCCACCAGACACTGAGAAATGTCTCACCTTTCAGCAGGACAAAAAACTAAAAGGCCAAATGCTTGCTTACCAAGAAAACAGTGAATGCTACAGTTTTGACGTAGGCCTTTCCTGCAGTCAAAAGACCTAGTGGCCTTGTGGGTGGAATGTTACTAATATTTTTACCCAATCCTGATCTGTACTTCTCCACTACTTTGTCCCTGACCTGTCTGGAGAGCTCCTTGGTCTTCATGGTTGCTTGGTGGTGCCCCTTGCTTAGTGGTGTTGCAGACTCTGGGTCCTTTCAGAACAGGTGTATATATACACTGATATTATGTGACAGGTCATGTGACACTTAGATTGCACTTAGATTGCACACAGCTGGAGTTTATTGAACTAATTATGTGACTTCTGAAAAGTAGTCACCAGATCTTATTTAGGGGTTTCATAGCAAAAGGTGAATACATATGCACGCACCACTCTTCCGTTTTAAATTATTTACAATTTTTGGAAAAAACTATTTTTTTTTTCATTTCACCTCACCAATTTGGACTATTTTGTGTATGTCCACTACATGAAATCCAAATAAAAAGCCCTTTAAAAATTACAGGTTTGTAATGCAACAAAATAGGAAACAAAATAGGGGTTGAATACTTTTGCAATGCACTTTACCCAGAAAGACTCACAGCTGTAGTTGCTGCCAAAGGGGATTGTAAACATGTATTGACTCAGGGGATTGAATAAATATGTAAATTAGATATTTGTGTATTTCATTTTCAGTACATTTGCAAAACATTTGTTTTCACTTTGTCATTATGGGATATTGTGTGTAGAAAATAATCTATTCAATCCATTTTGAATTCAAGCTGTAACACAACAAATTGTGAAATAAATGAAGGGGTATGAAAACTTTCGGGAGGCTCTGTAGTTAACTTATTCTTGAATAATACAACTTATGAATGCCTCATGAGCTTGCTTCAACTTGTCTTAACCTAGGCCCTTGATCATCACTCTCTGTTCCATTACATTACACACAAGAGTATTGGACGAAGGCATCTTCTGTACGGGGGAGTTTTGTTAAGATCTCAGACGCTCGGTCTGAACATTAACACGCATCGCTTGCAGTACGGTTTTGGAAACAAGGAAATACTTTTTTTTTTTTATGGTGAAATTTGTACACACCTTTCTAGGGTTAATGTTCCCACATGGACATATCTCTATGTCACAGCACGTTTATAGAAGACAGAGGGACCACCTTTGCTAATTAGCTACCTAACGTGATCTGAAACCTGTGCTAATTAATTACCTAACGTGATCTGAAACCTGTGCTAATTAGCTACCTAACATGATCTGAAACCTGTGCTAATTAACTACCTAACGTGATCTGAAACCTGTGCTAATTAATTACCTAACGTGATCTGAAACCTGTGCTAATTAATTACCTAACGTGATCTGAAACCTGTGCTAATTAGCTACCTAACATGATCTGAAACCTGTACTAATTAACTACCTAACGTGATCTGAAACCTGTGCTAATTAGCTACCTAACGTGAGATGAAACCTGTGCTAATTAACTACCTAATGTGATCTGAAACCTGTACTAATTAACTACCTAACGTGATCTGAAACCTGTGCTAATTAGCTATCTAACGTGATCTGAAACCTGTACTAATTAACTACCTAACGTAATCTGAAACCTGTGCTAATTAACTACCTAACGTGAAATGAAACCTGTGCTAATTAGCTACCTAACGTGAGATGAAACCTGTGCTAATTAACTACCTAACGTGATCTGAAACCTGTGCTAATTAGCTACCTAACGTGAGATGAAACCTGTGCTAATTAACTACCTAACGTGATCTGAAACCTGTGCTAATTAGCTACCTAACGTGAGATGAAACCTGTGCTAATTAACTACCTAACGTGCTCTGAAACCTGTGCTAACTAACTATCTAACGTGCTCTGAAACCTGTACTAATTAACTATCTAACATGCTCTGAAACCTGTTCTAATTAGCTATCTAGCATGCTCTAAAACCTGTGATAATTTGCTATCTAGCATGCTCTAAAACCTGTGCTAATTAGCTATCTAGCATGCTCTAAAACCTGTGCTAATTAGGTATCTAGCATGCTCTAAAACCTGTGCTAATTAGCTATATAGCATGCTCTAAAACCCGTGCTAATTAGCTATCTAGCATGCTCTAAAACCTGTGCTAATTAGCTATCTAGCATGCTCTAAAACCTGTGCTAATTAGATATCTACCATGCTCTAAAACTTGTGCTATTTAGATATCTGCATCTCCTAACACCTGTGCTAATTCGGTTAAAACAGCGTACAGTAGGCGTGTTTTTTTGTACTTGTTGAATTATTTTTATGTGACATGAGCATTTTGTCTGCTACCTCTGAAAATATCATATAAGGTTCTTGGACTTTAAGAAGTAATGGCCTAAAGACTACATCTTTGGCTAGTCTTACCCAATCAGAACCCAAAATATAAGCTTGTTGGGGTGGCTGTTTTGTTGTTGTTTGAATCCATTATTGCCCCTTGAAAAGAATAGCCTGCCAAGTAAACTAAAATAGCCTGCCAACTGAACTAGAATAGCCTGCCAACTGAACTAGAATAGCCTGCCAACTGATCTAGAATAGCCTGCCAACTGAACTAGAATAGCCTGCCAAGTAAACTAAAATAGCCTGCCAACTGAACTAGAATAGCCTGCCAACTGAACTAGAATAGTCTGCCAACTGAACTAGAATAGCCTGCCAACTGAACTAGAATAGCCTGCCAACTGAACTAGAATAGCCTGCCAAGTAAACTAGAATAGTCTGCCAACTGAACTAGAATAGCCTGCCAACTGAACTAGAATAGCCTGCCAACTGAACTAGAATAGCCTGCCAACTGAACTAGAATAGCCTGCCAACTGAATTAGAATAGCCTGCCAACTGAACTAGAATAGCCTGCCAACTGAACTAGAATAGCCAGTCAACTGAACTAGAATAGCCTGCCAACTGAACTAGAATAGCCTGCCAACTGAACTAGAATAGCCTGCCAACTGAACTAGAATAGCCAGTCAACTGAACTAGAATAGCCTGCCAACTGAATTAGAATAGCCTGCCAACTGAACTAGAATAGCCAGTCAACTAAACTAGAATAGCCTGCCAACTGAACTAGAATAGCCAGTCAACTGAACTAGAATAGCCTGCCAACTGAATTAGAATAGCCTGCCAACTGAACTAGAATAGCCTGCTAACTAAACTAGAATAGTCTGCCAACTGAACTAGAATAGCCTGCCAACTGAACTAGAATAGCCTGCCAACTGAACTAGAATAGCCTGCCAACTGAACTAACTGGACAGGAGTGGCTCGTTAAAAAACATGGGGGGAAAAAGGACCTTAGTGCAGCAACTCAGAAACGTGTGTGTGTGTGTGTGTGTGTGTGTGTGTGTGTGTGTGTGTGTGTGTGTGTGTGTGTGTGTGTGTGTGTGTGTGTGTGTGTGTGTGTGTGTGTGTGTGTGTGTGTGTGTGTGTGTGTGTATTAGAGACCGAGTCAAAGCACGCCTCTGAGATGAGTAAGTCCAAGTTATTAAAGCTATTTGGATTTCTGAAGCTGCAGTATCTCAAGATCCCAATACAGTACCTCATGTTCCCAATACAGTACCTCATGTTCCCAATACAGTACCTCATGTTCCCAATACAGTACCTCATGTTCCCAATACAGTACCTCATGTTCCCAATACAGTACCTCATGTTCCCAATACAGTACGTCATGTTCCCAATACGGTACCTCGTGTTCCCAATACGGTACCTCGTGTTCCCAATACGGTACCTCATGTTCCCAATACAGTACCTCAAGTTCCCAATACAGTAACTCATGTTCCCAATACAGTACCTCATGTTCCCAATACGGTACCTCATGTTCCCAATACGGTACATCATGTTCCCAATACAGTACCTCATGTTCCCAATACAGTACCTCATGTTCCCAATACGGTACCTCATGTTCCCAATACGGTACCTCATGTTCCCAATACAGTACCTCATGTTCCCAATACAGTACCTCATGTTCCCAATACGGTACCTCGTGTTCCCAATACGGTACCTCATGTTCCCAATACGGTACCTCGTGTTCCCAATACGGTACCTCGTGTTCCCAATACGGTACCTCATGTTCCCAATACGGTACCTCGTGTTCCCAAAACAGTACCTCATGTTCCCAATACGGCACCTCGTGTTCCCAATACAGTACCTCGTGTTCCCAATACAGTACCTCATGTTCCCAATACAGTACCTCAAGTTCCCAATACAATACCTCATGTTCCCAATACGGTACCTCGTGTCCCCAAT
This sequence comes from Oncorhynchus nerka, assembly GCF_034236695.1. Classification (NCBI taxonomy): domain Eukaryota; kingdom Metazoa; phylum Chordata; class Actinopteri; order Salmoniformes; family Salmonidae; genus Oncorhynchus; species Oncorhynchus nerka. The sequence goes on from NC_088403.1 coordinate 65,771,528, forward strand.
ACAGTACCTCATGTTCCCAATACAGTACCTCAAGTTCCCAATACAATACCTCATGTTCCCAATACGGTACCTCGTGTTCCCAATACGGTACCTCGTGTTCCCAATACAGTACCTCATGTTCCCAATACAGTACCTCAAGTTCCCAATACAATACCTCATGTTCCCAATACAGTACCTCATGTTCCCAATACAGTACCTCATGTTCCCAATACAGTACCTCATGTTCCCAATACAGTACCTCATGTTCCCAATACAGTACCTCATATTCCCAATACAGTACCTCATGTTCCCAATACGGTACCTCATGTTCCCAATACGGTACCTCGTGTTCCCAATACAGTACCTCGTGTTCCCAATACAGTACCTCATATTCCCAATACGGTACCCTTGCTTTTAATGGTGTGTGAGTTTTTGTATCTAGCCTTTGTATAGTTATGGTAGGGTGTGTGTGTGTGTGTGTGTGTGTGTGTGTGTGTGTGTGTGTGTGTGTGTGTGTGTGTGTGTGTGTGTGTGTGTGTGTGTGTGTGTGTGTGTGTGACTCTGGGCGGGGATGCCACAACATACAAACAACATCATTTGATCTTTTTTTCTTTGACCGGAGGCTAATGCTTCTCTCTCAGGAGATGGCGGGAGAGAGGAAGGGAGGGATACGGAGATGGAGAAATAGGAGGGAGGAATGGAGAAAGAAGGATGGAGAGAGAGAGAGAGAGTTCCTTCTATTAAGGCACGCATCCCCAAACCATCCCACTACCATGCTGACCCCAAACCATCCCACTACCACCACTATGCCTGTTTTGAGTTCCGGCGCCGACTGAGATGGCCGCCTCGCTTCGCGTTCCTAGGAAACTATGCAGTTTTTTGTTTTTTTACGTGTTATTTCTTACATTAGTACCCCAGGTCATCTTAGGTTTCATTACATACAGTCGAGAAGAACTACTGAATATAAGATCAGCGCCAACTCACCATCAGTACGACCAAGAATATGTTTTCCGCGACGCGGATCCGGTGTTCTGCCTTACAAACAGGACAACGGAATGGATCGCATGCAGCGACCCAAGGAAACGACTCCGAAAAAGAGGGAAACGAGGCGGTGTTCTGGTCAGACTACGAAAAAGGGCACATCGCGCACCACTCCCCACATTCTTCTTGCCAATGTCCAGTCTCTTGACAACAAGGTTGACGAAATCCGAGCAAGGGTAGCATTCCAGAGGGACATCAGAGACTGCAACGTTCTCTGCTTCACAGAAACATGGCTTACTGGGAAGACGCTATCCGAGGCGGTGCAGCCAACGGGTTTCTCCACGCATCGCGCCGACAGAAACAAACATCTTTCTGGTAAGAAGAGTGGCGGGGGCGTATGCCTCATGACTAACGAGACATGGTGTGATGAAGGAAACATACAGGAACTCAAATCCTTCTGTTCACCTGATTTAGAATTCCTCACAATCAAATGTAGACCGCATTATCTTCCAAGAGAATTCTCCTCGATTATAATCACAGCCGTATATATCCCCCCCAAGCAGACACATTGATGGCTCTGAACGAACTTTATTTAACTCTTTGCAAACTGGAAACCATTTATCCGGAGGCTGCATTCATTGTAGCTGGGGATTTTAACAAAGCTAATCTGAAAACAAGACTCCCTAAATTTTACCAGCATATCGATTGCGCAACCAGGGGTGGTAAAACCTTGGATCATTGTTACTCTAACTTCCGCGACGCATATAAGGCCCTGCCCCGCCCCCCTTTCGGAAAAGCTGACCATGACTCCATTTTGCTGATCCCTGCCTACAGGCAGAAACTAAAACAAGAGGCTCCCACGCTGAGGTCTGTCCAACGCTGGTCAGACCAAGCTGACTCCACACTCCAAGACTGCTTCCATCACGTGGACTGGGACATGTTTCGTATTGCGTCAGATGGAAATATTGACGAATACGCTGATTCGGTGTGCGAGTTCATTAGAACGTGCGTCGAAGATGTCGTTCCCATAGCAACGATAAAAACATTCCCAAACCAGAAACCGTGGATTGATGGCAGCATTCGCGTGAAACTGAAAGCGCGAACCACTGCTTTTAATCAGGGCAAGGTGTCTGGTAATATGTCTGAATATAAACAATGCAGCTATTCCCTCCGCAAGGCTATTAAACAAGCTAAGCGTCAGTACAGAGACAAAGTGGAATCTCAATTCAATGGCTCAGACACAAGAGGCATGTGGCAGGGTCTACAGTCAATCACGGACTACAAGAAGAAACCCAGCCCAGTCACGGACCAGGATGTCTTGCTCCCAGGCAGACTAAATCACTTTTTGCCCGCTTTGAGGACAATACAGTGCCACTGACACGGCCTGCAACGAAAACATGCGGTCTCTCCTTCATTGCAGCCGAGGTGAGTAAGACATTTAAACGTGTTAACCTCGCAAGGCTGCAGGCCCAGACGGCATCCCCAGCCGCGCCCTCAGAGCATGCGCAGACCAGCTGGCCGGTGTGTTTACGGACATATTCAATCAATCCCTATACCAGTCTGCTGTTCCCACATGCTTCAAGAGGGCCACCATTGTTCCTGTTCCCAAGAAAGCTAAGGTAACTGAGCTAAACGACTACCGCCCGTAGCACTCACTTCCGTCATCATGAAGTGCTTTGAGAGACTAGTCAAGGACCATATCACCTCCACCCTACCTGACACCCTAGACCCACTCCAATTTGCTTACCGCCCAAATAGGTCCACAGACGATGCAATCTCAACCACACTGCACACTGCCCTAACCCACCTGGACAAGAGGAATACCTATGTGAGAATGCTGTTCATCGACTACAGCTCGGCATTCAATACCATAGTACCCTCCAAGCTCGTCATCAAGCTCGAGACCCTGGGTCTCGACCCCGCCCTGTGCAACTGGGTACTGAACTTCCTGACGGGCCGCCCACAGGTGGTGAGGGTAGGCAACAACATCTCCTCCCCGCTGATCCTCAACACGGGGGCCCCACAAGGGTGCGTTCTGAGCCCTCTCCTGTACTCCCTGTTCACCCACGACTGCGTGGCCATGCACGCCTCCAACTCAATCATCAAGTTTGCGGACGACACAACAGTGGTAGGCTTGATTACCAACAACGACGAGACGGCCTACAGGGAGGAGGTGAGGGGCCCTCGGAGTGTGGTGTCAGGAAAATAACCTCACACTCAATGTCAACAAAACTAAGGAGATGATTGTGGACTTCAGGAAACAGCAGAGGGAACACCCCCTATCCACATCGATGGATCAGTAGTGGAGAGGGTAGCAAGTTTTAAGTTCCTCGGCATACACATCACAGACAAACTGAATTGGTCCACTCACACTGACAGCGTCGTGAAGAAGGCGCAGCAGCGCCTCTTCAACCTCAGGAGGCTGAAGAAATTCGGCTTGTCACCAAAAGCACTCACAAACTTCTACAGATGCACAATCGAGAGCATCCTGGCGGGCTGTATCACCGCCTGGTACGGCAACTGCTCCGCCCTCAACCGTAAGGCTCTCCAGAGGGTAGTGAGGTCTGCACAACGCATCACCGGGGCAAACTACCTGCCCTCCAGGACACCTACACCACCCGATGTTACAGGAAGGCCATAAAGATCATCAAGGACATCAACCACCCGAACCACTGCCTGTTCACCCCGCTATCATCCAGAAGGCGAGGTCAGTACAGGTGCATCAAAGCTGGGACCGAGAGACTGAAAAACAGCTTCTATCTCAAGGCCATCAGACTGTTAAACAGCAATCACTAACATTGAGTGGCTGCTGCCAACACACTGTCATTGACACTGACCCAACTCCAGCCACTTTAATAATGGGAATTGATGGGAAATGATGTAAATATATCACTAGCCACTTTAAACAATGCTACCTTATATAATGTTACTTACCCTACATTATTCATCTCATATGCATATGTATATACTGTACTCTAGATCATCGACTGCATTCTTATGTCACTAGCCACTTTAACTATGCCACTTTGTTTACTTTGTCTACATACTCATCTCATATGTATATACTGTACTCGATACCATCTACTGTATGCTGCTCTGTACCATCACTCATTCATATATCCTTATGTACATATTCCTTATCCCCTTACACTGTGTATAAGACAGTAGTTTTGGAATTGTTAGTTAGATTACTTGTTGGTTATCACTGCATTGTCGGAACTAGAAGCACAAGCATTTCGCTACACTCGCATTAACATCTGCTAACCATGTGTATGTGACAAATAAAATTTGATTTGATTTGATGCATGACCCCAAACCATCCCAATACCACCACCATGCCTGACCCCAAACCATCCCACTACCATGCTGACCCCAAACCATCCCAATACCACCACCATGCCTGACCCCAAACCATCCCACTACCATGCTGACCCCAAACCATCCCACTACCACCACTATGCCTGACCCCAAACCATCCCACTACCATGCTGACCCCAAACCATGCCACTACCATGCTGACCACAAACCATCCCACTACCATGCTGACCCCAATCTCTCCCACTACCACCACCATGCCTCACCCCAAACCATCCCACTACAACCACCATGCCTGACCCCAAACCATCCCACTACCACCACCATGCCTGACCCCAAACCATCCCATTACCACCACCATGCCTGAACCCAAACCATCCCACTACCACCACCATGCCTGACCCCAAACCATTCCACTACCTCCACCATGCCTGACCCCAAACCATCTCACTACCATAATGACCCCAAACCATCCCACTACCACCACCATACCTAACCCCAAACCATCCCACTACCACCACCATGTTGACCCCAAACCATCCCACTACCACCACCATGCCTGACCCCAAACCATCCCACTACCTCCAACCATGCCTGACCCCAAACCGTCCCACTACCATGCTGACCCCAAACATTCCCACTACCACCACCATGCCTGACCCCAAACCATCCCACTACCACCACCATGCCTGACCCCAAACCATCCCACTACCATGCTGACCCCAAACATTCCTACTACCACCACCATTACTGACCCCAAACCATCCCAATACCACTACCATGCTGACCCCAAACCATCCCAATACCACTACCATGCTGACCCCAAACCATCCCACTACCACCACCATGCGTGACCTCCTAACCATCCCACTACCACCACCATGCGTGAACCCAAACCATCCCACTACCATGCTGACCCCAAACCATCCCACTACCATGCTGACCCCAAACCATCCCACTACCATGCTGACCCCAAACCATCCCACCACCATGCGTGAACCCAAACCATCCCACTACCATGCTGACCCCAAACCATCCCACTACCACCAGCATGCTGACACCAAACCATCCCACTACCTCCACCATGCCTGAACCCAAACCATCCCACTATCACCACCATGTTGACCCCAAACCATCCCACTACCACCACCATGCCTGACCCCAAACCATCCCACTACCTCCACCATGCCTGACCCCAAACCATCCCACTACCTCCACCATGCTGACCCCAACCGAGAGAAAGAGATCTGGTCTAGGACAGGTAGAGAAGCCGAGAGAACGAGATCTGGTCTAGGACAGGTAGAGAAGCCGAGAGAACGAGATCTGGTCTAGGACAGGTAGAGAAGCCGAGAGAACGAGATCTGGTCTAGGACAGGTAGAGAAGCCGAGAGAAAGAGATCTGGTCTAGGACAGGTAGAGAAGCCGAGAGAACGAGATCTGGTCTAGGACAGGTAGATGGAGAGAAGTGGAGAGAGGGGGATGGTAAAGAGAACCAGTACGTTCCTCCTCAGTTTTCCTGAACAGGTTATTGAATCACGAGTGCCCACCCTGGCAGCCAGGACTGACAGGTAAACCAACTATCTTCTTCAGATCACGAGTGCCCACCCTGGCAGCCAGGACTGACAGGTGAAGAAGAAAGATCATTATTTATTATAATACTCGCTATCTGTCTCGCTGGAGCTGGGATTCTAAACATCAAGACTCTGGTACCTTTAGGCTACCTCTGGTACCTCTAGGCTACCTGCCTGGTAAGTGCCTCTGAAGGTGGTGTCCATGAGCAGTAGAACAGGGTGGGCTCTCACTGCCTTGCCAAAGTCTTCTGGACTCTCACAGAGGAGGACGACATAGAACTGGGGGCTCACTTTGAGGAGGGGTGGTGCAATCAATGTATGTGATCAGTTAATTAATCAAGCAATGTATAAATAAATAAATCAAGTCGTCATGAAATCAATCAATCGGACAATGTATCAATGTGTCAGTCTATCTCAGAAACCCACAAGAGAGTCACCTTGGGACAGGGGGCAAAAGTGTAAGAAGAGAAGGGGAGAGAGAGAGGTGGGAGGAAGGTGGGTGATGTGGGTAGAGGAGAGAAGAGGAGAGGAGAGAAGAGAAAAGGAGAGGAGAGGAGAGGAGAGGAGAGGGAGGGAGGGAGGGAGGGAGGGAGGGAGGGAGGGAGGAGAGGAGAGGAGAGGAGAGGAGAGGAGACAACTAAGACAAAACTGAATAAACAATAATGTGACAGTAACGTAGAGTGTGTGTGTGTGTGTGTGTGTCACTGGGTTACGTCTCTAGTAGTTGATGTTCATGGGAGGTGTACATTCTCGTCTCTTTGTCTGAGCGCCCTGCTACACACACAACTTAGTAACACTGACAGGGAGGCCTCCTCTCTCTGTTTCTCCCTGTCTCTCTGACTCTATCTCTGTCTCAATTCAATTCGAGGGGCTTTATTGTCATGGGAAACATATGTTAACATTGCCAAAGCAAGTAAAGTACATAATAAACAAAAGAGAAATAAAAATGAACAGTAAACATTACACTCACAAAAGTTCCAAAAGAATAAACACATTTCAAATGTCATATTATGTATATATACAGTGTTGTAATGATGTACAAATAGTTAAAGTACAACATGGAAAATAAATAAACATAAATATGGGTTGTATTTACAATGGTGTTTGTTCTTCACTGGTTGACCTTTTCTTGTGGCAACAGGTCACACATCTTGCTGCTGTGATGTCACACTGTGGTATTTCACCCAGTAGATATGGGAGTATATCAAAATTGGGTTTGTTTTCGAATTCTTTGTGGATCTGTGTAATCTGAGGGGAAATATGTGTCTCTAATATGGTCATACATTGGGCAGGAGGTTAGGAAGTGCAGCTCAGTTTCCACCTCATTTTGTGTGAGGTGAGCACATAGTCTTCTCTTGAGAGCCATGTCTGAATACGGCGGCCTTTCTCAATAGCAAGGCTATGCTCACTGAGTCTGTACATAGTCAAACCTTTCCTTAAGTTTGAGTCAGTCACAGTGGTCAGGTTCTCAATAGCCTGTCTGTTTCATCTGTCTTTGTGATTGTCTCCACCCACCTCCAGGTGTCACGCGTGTTTTTTCTGGTTGCTCCCAGTTCGTCAAGTCAACCGTCATGTTTTTTCTTTGCCTCTTCTTCTCTCTTTTCCTCCCAGTTTTGACCCTGAGCCTGCCTTGACTCTGAACCTGCCTGTCTGACCATACTGCCTGCCCTGACCTCGAGCCTGCCTGCCACTCTGTACCTCCTGGACTCTGACCTGGTTTATGATCTTTTGCCTGTCCACAACCATTCTCTTGCCTGCCCCTTGGATTATAATAAATATCAGAGACGCGAACCATCTGCCTCCCGTGTCTCCATCTGGGTCTCGCCCTGAGCCCTTATACTGTCTTCTCTTGAGAGCCATGTCTGCCTACGGCGGCCTTTCTCAATAGCAAGGCTATGCTCACCTAGTCTGTACATAGTCAAAGCTTTCCTTAAGTTTGGGTCAGTCACAGTGGTCAGGTATTCTGCCACTGTGTACTCTCTGTTTAGGGCCAAATAGCATTCTAGTTTGCTCTGTTTTTTTGTTAATTCTTTCCAATGTGTCAAGTAATTATCTTTGTTTTCTCATGATTTGGTTGGGTCTAATTGTGTTGGTGTCCTGGGGCTCTGTGGAGTGTGTTTGTGTACAAGCCCCAGGACCAGCTTGCTTATGGGACTCTTCTCCGGGTTCATTTTTCTGTACGTGATGGCTTTGTTATGGAAGGTTTGGGAATCGCTTCCTTTTAGTTGGTTGTAGAATTTAACGTCTCTTTTATGGATTTTGCTCTGCATGCATTATTTGGGTTTTATGTTGTACACTGAGGATATTTTTGCAGAATTCTGCATGCAGAGTCACAACTTGGTGTTTGTCCCATTTTGTGAATTCTTGGTTGGTGAGCGGACCCCAGACCTCACAACCATAAAGGACTAAGGGTTCTATAACTGATTAATGTATTTTTAGCCAAATCCTAATTGGTATGTTGAATTTTATTTTCCTTTTGATGGCACAGAAGACCTTTCTTGCCTTGTCTCTCAGATCGTTCACAGCTTTGTGGAAGTTACCTGTGGCGCTGATGTCTAGGCCAAGGTATGTATCGTTTTTTGTGTGCTCTAGGGCAACGGTATCTAGATGGAATTTGTATTTGTGGTCCTGGCGATTGTCTCTCTCTCTCCCTGTCTCTGTCTCTCTGTCTCTCTCGCTCTCTCTCTCTCTCTCTCTCGCTCTGTGTCTCTCTCTTTGTGTCTGTCTTTCTCTCTCTCTCTGTCTCTCTCTCTGTGTCTGTCTCTCTCTCTCTCGCTTTGTCTCTCTCTCTCTCTCTCTCTCTCTCTCTCTCTCTCTGTGTCTCTCTCTCTGTGTCTGTCTTTCTCTCTCTCTCTGTCTCTCTCTCTGTGTCTGTCTTTCTCTCTGTGTCTGTCTTTCTCTCTCTCTCTCTCTCT
>NC_088403.1:65785288-65802788 GCF_034236695.1 Oncorhynchus nerka
AGAGTTAAGGAGGGGAGGAGAGAGGGAGAGATAGGGAGGGGGAGGAGAGAGAGTTAAGGAGGGGGAGGAGAGAGAGTTAAGGAGGAGGGAGGAGAGAGAGTTAAGGAGGGGAGGAGAGAGGGAGAGATAGGGTGGGGGAGGAGAGAGAGTTAAGGAGGGGGGAGAGAGGGGAGAGATAGGGAGGGGGAGGAGAGAGAGTTAAGGAGGGGGAGGAGAGAGGCAGAGATAGGGAAGGGGGAGGAGAAAGAGTTAAGGAGGGGGGAGGAGAGAGAGTTAAGGAGGGCGGAGAGAGGGAATGGGAAAGTAAACAATAGTTTAATTGTGTCAATTTCATTCGTTTTTGAAATGATGTTATGAAATATAGTCTCACATTGCACGGACTGTCACGACTTCCGCCGAGGTTGGCTCTCCTACCCGTTCGTGCTCGGCGGTCGTCGTCACCGTCCTACTAGCCACTACCGATCCCTTTTCGTTTATCTGTTGGTTTTGTCTGATTGGTTGCACCTGTGTGTTGTTTAGTTAATTAGTGTCTGTATATAATGTAGGTTGTCCCACCCTTGTTTTGTGCGGGATTGTTTATGTTGTCATTATTTTTCGTCTATCGGTGTTTTTGTGTTTCTTATTCTCCGGTTACTCTGTTATCCTGTGTTGGATAATTTCACCCTGTGTGTGTTTGGGTTCACCGTGTTTGTTTTGTTCACCGGAGAATAAACTTTATATCGCTATCTGCTCTCTGCGCCTGATTCCAACCACCTTGATTAGACGTGACACGGACTCTATGAGCTGTGATATCTAAGGGCTCCCCAGAGAACTGGATAACACTTAGAAGACATCGAGAAAGACAGAGAGAGAAAAATGTACAGTGCAAAAAAAAAGGTTTTTTTCTTTATTTGTACTATTTTCTATATTGTAGAATAATACTGAACACATCAAAACTATGAAATAACACATATGGAATTTAGTAACCAATTTAGTAACCAAAAAAGTGTTAAAATAAAACTAATCAAAATATATATTTTATATTTGAGATTCTTCAAAGTAGAAACCGTTTGCCTTGATGAGAGCCAAGAAACATTAATACTTAAATACATTTAGTCAATCTAACTGTAACGGCTTTATAATGGTGAAGGAGAGTCGGACCAAACTGCAGCGTGTAGATTTCGATCCATGTTTAATAAAACAACGTAACACGAATCAAAATATAAACTCAACAAAACAATAAACGTAATGAAAACCGAAACAGCCTAAACTGGTGCAAACTAACACAGACTCGGGACATCAAGACACTAAGGACATTCACCCACCATACAACCAAAGAATATGGCTGCCTAAATATGGTTCCCAATCAGAGACAACGATAACCACCTGCCTCTGATTGAGAACCACTTCAGACAGCCATAGACTCTCCTAGAACACCCCACTAAGCTACAATCCCACTATACAACACACCAAAATCCCAAGACAAAACACACCACAATACAAAAACTCTATGCCACACCCTGGCCTGACCCAATACATGAAGAAAACACAAAATACTTAGACCAGGGCGTGACACTAACGATCATGTCTAATTGTTGTTTCTCAATTCAATATTGTTTGAATAACACAAGTAAATTAACTAAATCTCTATAATAATTTCAAGCAAAATAACCTGTTTCCATCAGGTGTAACTACAGTCCATAATAACCTGTTTCCATCAGGTGTAACTACAGTCCATAATAACCTGTTTCCATCAGGTGTAACTACAGTCCACAATAACCTGTTTCCATCAGGTGTAACTACAGTCCATAATAACCTGTTTCCATTAGGTGTAACTACAGTCCACAATAACCTGTTTCCATTAGGTGTAACTACAGTCCATAATAACCTGTTTCCATCAGGTGTAACTACAGTCCACAATAACCTGTTTCCATTAGGTGTAACTACAGTCCAAAATAACCTGTTTCCATTAGGTGTAACTACAGTCCACAATAACCTGTTTCCATTAGGTGTAACTACTGTTCACAATAACCTGTTTCCATTATGTGTAACTACAGTCCATAATAACCTGTTTCCATTATGTAACTACAGTCCACAATAACCTGTTTCCATTAGGTGTAACTACTGTTCACAATAACCTGTTTCCATTATGTGTAACTACAGTCCATAATAACCTGTTTCCATTATGTAACTACAGTCCATAATAACATGTTTCCATCAGGTGTAACTACAGTCCATAATAACCTGTTTCCATTAGGTGTAACTACTGTCCATAATAACCTGTTTCCATCAGGTGTAACTACAGTCCACAATAACCTGTTTCCATCAGGTGTAACTTACAGTCCACAATAACCTGTTTCCATCAGGTGTAACTACAGTCCATAATAACCTGTTTCCATTAGGTGTAACTACAGTCCATAATAACCTGTTTCCATTAGGTACAGTAACTGTTTCCACAGGTGTAACTACAGTCCACAATAACCTGTTTCCATCAGGTGTAACTACAGTCCAAAATAACCTGTTTCCATTAGGTGTAACTACAGTCCATAATAGCCTGTTTCCATTAGGTGTAACTACAGTCCATAATAACCTGTTTCCATCAGGTGTAACTACAGTCCACAATAACCTGTTTCCATTAGGTGTAACTACAGTCCATAATAACCTGTTTCCATCAGGTGTAACTACAGTCCATAATAACCTGTTTCCATTAGGTGTTACAGTCCATAATAACCTGTTTCCAGGTGTAACTACAGTCCATAATAACCTGTTTCCATTAGGTGTAACTACAGTCCATAATAACCTGTTTCCATCAGGTGTAACTACAGTCCATAATAACCTGTTTCCATTATGTAACTACAGTCCATAATAACCTGTTTCCATTAGGTGTAACTACAGTCCATAATAACCTGTTTCCATCAGGTGTAACTACAGTCCATAATATAAACCTGTTTCCATTAGGTGTAACTACAGTCCATAATAACCTGTTTCCATTATGTGTAACTACAGTCCACAATAACCTGTTTCCATTAGGTGTAACTACAGTCCATAATAACCTGTTTCCATCAGGTGTAAATACAGTCCATAATAACCTGTTTCCATTAGGTGTAACTACAGTCCATAATAACCTGTTTCCATCAGGTGTAACTACAGTCCATAATAACCTGTTTCCATTAGGTGTAACTACAGTCCATAATAACCTGTTTCCATTAGGTGTAACAGTCCATAATAACTGTTTCCATTAGGGGTAATAAGTCCCTGTTTCCATTAGGTGTAACTACAGTCCATAATAACCTGTTTCCATTAACATGGTGTACAGTCCATAATAACCTGTTTCATTAGGTGTAACTATAGTCCATAATAACATGTTTCCATCAGGTGTAACTACAGTCCATAATAACCTGTTTCCATTAGGTGTAAAGTCCATAATAACCTGTTTCCATCAGGTGTAACTACAGTCCATAATAACCTGTTTCCATCAGGTGTAACTACAGTCCATAATAACCTGTTTCCATTAGGTGTAACTACAGTCCATAATAACCTGTTTCCATCAGGTGTAACTACAGTCCATAATAACCTGTTTCCATTATGTAACTACAGTCCATAATAACCTGTTTCCATTAGGTGTAACTACAGTCCATAATAACCTGTTTCCATCAGGTGTAACTACAGTCCATAATAACCTGTTTCCATTAGGTGTAACTACAGTCCATAATAACCTGTTTCCATCAGGTGTAACTACAGTCCATAATAACCTGTTTCCATTAGGTGTAACTACAGTCCATAATAACCTGTTTCCATTAGGTGTAACTACAGTCCATAATAACCTGTTTCCATTAGGTGTTTCCATTAGGTGTAACTACAGTCCATAATAACCTGTTTCCATCAGGTGTAACTACAGTCCATAATAACCTGTTTCCATCAGGTGTAACTACAGTCCATAATAACCTGTTTCCATTATGTGTAACTACAGTCCATAATAACCTGTTTCCATTAGGTGTAACTACAGTCCATAATAACCTGTTTCCATCAGGTGTAACTACAGTCCATAATAACCTGTTTCCATTAGGTGTAACTACAGTCCATAATAACCTGTTTCCATTAGGTGTAACTACAGTCCATAATAACCTGTTTCCATTAGGTGTAACTACAGTCCATAATAACCTGTTTCATTAGGTGTAACTACAGTCCATAATAACCTGTTTCCATCAGGTGTAACTACAGTCCACAATAACCTGTTTCCATTAGGTGTAACTACAGTCCATAATAACCTGTTTCCATCAGGTTTAACTACAGTCCATAATAACCTGTTTCCATTAGGTGTAACTACAGTCCATAATAACCTGTTTCCATCAGGTGTAACTACAGTCCATAATAACCTGTTTCCATTAGGTGTAACTAGTCCATAATAACCTGTTTCCATCAGGTGTAACCACAGTCCATAATAACCTGTTTCCATCAGGTGTAACTACAGTCCATAATAACCTGTTTCCATCAGGTGTAACTACAGTCCATAATAACCTGTTTCCATCAGGTGTAACTACAGTCCACAATAACCTGTTTCCATCAGGTGTAACTACAGTCCATAATAACCTGTTTCCATCAGGTGTAACTACAGTCCATAATAACCATCATGTGTTTCCCACCTGTTTTAGGTGTAACTACAGTCCATAATAACCTGTTTCCATTAGGGTGTAACTACAGTCCATAATAACCTGTTTCCATCAGGTGTAACTACAGTCCATAATAACCTGTTTCCTGTTTCCATAATAACCTGTTTCCATCAGGTGTAACTACAGTCCACAATAACCTGTTTCCATTAGGTGTAACTACAGTCCATAATAACCTGTTTCCATCAGGTGTAACTACAGTCCATAATAACCTGTTTCCATTAGGTGTAACTACAGTCCATAATAACCTGTTTCCATTAGGTGTAACTACAGTCCATAATAACCTGTTTCCATTAGGTGTAACTACAGTCATAATAACCTGTTTCCATCAGGTGTAACTACAGTCCATAATAACCTGTTTCCATTAGGTGTAACTACAGTCCATAATAACCTGTTTCCATCAGGTGTAACTACAGTCCATAATAACCTGTTTCCATCAGGTGTAACTACAGTCCATAATAACCTGTTTCCATCAGGTGTAACTACAGTCCATAATAACCTGTTTCCATCAGGTGTAACTACAGTCCATAATAACCTGTTTACATCAGGTGTAACTACAGTCCACAATAACCTGTTTCATCAGGTGTAACTACAGTCCATAATAACCTGTTTCCATTAGGTGTAACTACAGTCCATAATAACCTGTTTCCATCAGGTGTCCAGTCCATAATAACCTGTTTCCATCAGGTGTAACTACAGTCCATAATAACCTGTTTCCATCAGGTGTAACTACAGTCCATAATAACCTGTTTCCATCAGGTGTAACTACAGTCCATAATAACCTGTTTCCAGTGTAACTTAGGTGTAACCTGTTTCCATTAGGTGTAAGTCCATAATAACCTGTTTCCATCAGGTGTAACTACAGTCCATAATAACCTGTTTCCATTAGGTGTAACTACAGTCCATAATAACCTGTTTCCATCAGGTGTAACTACAGTCCATAATAACCTGTTTCCATTAGGTGTAACTACAGTCCATAATAACCTGTTTCCATCAGGTGTAACTACAGTCCATAATAACCTGTTTTCCATCAGGTGTAACCAGTAATAACCTGTTTCCATTATGTAACTACAGTCCATAATAACCTGTTTCCATTAGGTGTAACTACAGTCCATAATAACCTGTTTCACAGTCCATAATAACCTGTTTCCATTAGGTGTAACTACAGTCCATAATAACCTGTTTCAATCAGGTGTAACTACAGTCCATAATAACCTGTTTCCATTATGTGTAACTACAGTCCATAATAACCTGTTTCCATTATGTGTAACTACAGTCCATAATAACCTGTTTCCATCAGGTGTAACTACAGTCCATAATAACCTGTTTCCATCAGGTGTAACTACAGTCCATAATAACCTGTTTCCATCAGGTGTTTCCATAATAACCTGTTTCCATCAGGTGTAACTACAGTCCATAATAACCTGTTTCCATTAGGTAACTACAGTCCATAATAACCTGTTTCCATTATGTAACTACAGTCCATAATAACCTGTTTCCATTAGGTGTAACTACAGTCCATAATAACATTATGTGTTTCCATTAGGTGTAACTACAGTCCATAATAACCTGTTTCCATCAGGTGTAACTACAGTCCATAATAACCTGTTTCCATTATGTGTAACTACAGTCCATAATAACCTGTTTCCATCAGGTGTAACTACAGTCCATAATAACCTGTTTCCATCAGGTGTAACTACAGTCCATAATAACCTGTTTCCATTAGGTGTAACTACAGTCATAATAACCTGTTTCCATTATGTAACTACAGTCCATAATAACCTGTTTCATCATGTAACAGTCCATAATAACCTGTTTCCATTAGGTGTAACTACAGTCCACAATAACCTGTTTCCATCAGGTGTAACTACAGTCCATAATAACCTGTTTCCATTAGGTGTAACTACAGTCCATAATAACCTGTTTCCATCATGTGTAACTACAGTCCATAATAACCTGTTTCCATTAGGTGTAACTACAGTCTATAATAACCTGTTTCCATCAGGTGTGTCCATAACTACAGTCCATAATAACCTGTTTCCATTAGGTGTAACTACAGTCCATAATAACCTGTTTCCATTAGGTGTAACTACAGTCCATAATAACCTGTTTCCATCAGGTGTAACTACAGTCCATAATAACCTGTTTCCATTAGGTGTAACTACAGTCCATAATAACCTGTTTCCATTAGGTGTAACTACAGTCCACAATAACCTGTTTCCATCAGTTTCCATCAGGTGTAACTACAGTCCATAATAACCTGTTTCCATTATGTGTAACTACAGTCCATAATAACCTGTTTCCATTAGGTGTAACTACAGTCCATAATAACCTGTTTCCATCAGTAACTACAGTCCATAATAACCTGTTTCCATCAGGTGTCACAGTCCATATAACCTGTTTACAGTCCATAATAACCTGTTTCCATTAGGTGTAACTACAGTCCATAATAACCTGTTTCCATCAGGTGTAACCACAGTCCATAATAACCTGTTTCCATCAGGTGTAACTACAGTCCATAATAACCTGTTTCCATCAGGTGTAACTAGAACTACAGTCCATAATAAGTCCAGGTGTAATAAGTCCAAAATTTGTTTCCAGGTGTAACTACAGTCCATAATAACCTGTTTCCATTAGGTGTAACTACAGTCCATAATAACCTGTTTCCATCAGTCCATAATAACCTGTGTAACTACAGTCCACAATAACCTGTTTCCATTAGGTGTAACTACAGTCCAAAATAACCTGTTTCCATTAGGTGTAACTACAGTCCACAATAACCTGTTTCCATTAGGTGTAACTACTGTTCACAATAACCTGTTTCCATTATGTGTAACTACAGTCCATAATAACCTGTTTCCATCAGGTGTAACTACAGTCCATAATGACCTGTTTCCATTATGTGTAACTACAGTCCATAATAACCTGTTTCCATTAGGTGTAACTACAGTCCATAATAACCTGTTTCCATCAGGTGTAAGTCCATAATAACAGGTGTAACCAGTCCATAATAACCTGTTTCCATCAGGTGTAACTACAGTCCATAATAACCTGTTTCCATTAGGTGTAACTACAGTCCATAATAACCTGTTTCCATTAGGTGTAACTACAGTCCATAATAACCTGTTTCCATTCAGGTGTAACTACAGTCCACAATAACCTGTTTCCATTAGGTGTAACTACAGTCCACAATAACCTGTTTCCATCAGGTTTAACTACAGTCCATAATAACCTGTTTCCATTAGGTGTAACTACAGTCCATAATAACCTGTTTCCATCAGGTGTAACTACAGTCCATAATAACCTGTTTCCATTAGGTGTAACTACAGTCCATAATAACCTGTTTCCATCAGGTGTAACTACAGTCCATAATAACCTGTTTCCATCAGGTGTAACTACAGTCCATAATAACCTGTTTCCATCAGGGTAAACAACAGTCCATAATATCCTGTTTCCATTAGGTGTAACTACAGTCCATAATAACCTGTTTCCATCAGGTGTAACTACAGTCCACAATAACCTGTTTCCATTAGGTGTAACTACAGTCCATAATAACCTGTTTCCATCAGGTGTAACTACAGTCCATAATAACCTGTTTCCATTAGGTGTAACTACAGTCCATAATAACCTGTTTCCATTAGGTGTAACTACAGTCCATAATAACCTGTTTCCAGGTGTAACTACAGTCCATAATAACCTGTTTCCATTCAGGTGTAACTACAGTCCATAATAACCTGTTTCATCAGTCCATAATAACCTGTTTCCAAGGTGTAACAGTCCACAATAACCTGTTTCCATTAGGTGTAACTACAGTCCACAATAACCTGTTTCCATCAGGTTTAACTACAGTCCATAATAACCTGTTTCCATTAGGTGTAACTACAGTCCACAATAACCTGTTTCCATCAGGTGTAACTACAGTCCATAATAACCTGTTTCCATTAGGTGTAACTACAGTCCATAATAACCTGTTTCCATCAGGTGTAACTACAGTCCATAATAACCTGTTTCCATCAGGTGTAACTACAGTCCATAATAACCTGTTTCCATCAGGTGTAACTACAGTCCATAATAACCTGTTTCCATTAGGTGTAACTACAGTCCATAATAACCTGTTTACATCAGGTGTAACTACAGTCCACAATAACCTGTTTCCATCAGGTGTAACTACAGTCCATAATAACCTGTTTCCATCATGTGTAACTACAGTCCATAATAACCTGTTTCCATCAGGTGTAACTACAGTCCATAATAACCTGTTTCCATTAGGTGTAACTACAGTCCATAATAACCTGTTTCCATCAGGTGTAACTACAGTCCACAATAACCTGTTTCCATCAGGTTTAACTACAGTCCAAAATAACCTGTTTCCATTATGTAACTACAGTCCATAATAACCTGTTTCCATTAGGTGTAACTACAGTCCATAATAACCTGTTTCCATCAGGTGTAACTACAGTCCACAATAACCTGTTTCCATTAGGTGTAACTACAGTCCATAATAACCTGTTTCCATCAGGTGTAACTACAGTCTATAATAACCTGTTTCCATTAGGTGTAACTACAGTCCATAATAACCTGTTTCCATCATGTGTAACTACAGTCCATAATAACCTGTTTCCATTAGGTGTAACTACAGTCTATAATAACCTGTTTCCATCAGGTGTAACTACAGTCCATAATAACCTGTTTCCATTATGTAACTACAGTCCACAATAACCTGTTTCCATTAGGTGTAACTACAGTCCATAATAACCTGTTTCCATTAGGTGTAACTACAGTCCATAATAACCTGTTTCCATCAGGTGTAACTACAGTCCATAATAACCTGTTTCCATTATGTGTAACTACAGTCCATAATAACCTGTTTCCATTATGTGTAACTACAGTCCATAATAACCTGTTTCCATCAGGTGTAACTACAGTCCATAATAACCTGTTTCCATCAGGTGTAACTACAGTCCATAATAACCTGTTTCCATCAGGTGTAACTACAGTCCATAATAACCTGTTTCCATCAGGTGTAACTACAGTCCATAATAACCTGTTTCCATTAGGTGTAACTACAGTCCATAATAACCTGTTTCCATTATGTAACTACAGTCCATAATAACATGTTTCCATCAGGTGTAACTACAGTCCATAATAACCTGTTTCCATTATGTGTAACTACAGTCCATAATAACCTGTTTCCATTATGTAACTACAGTCCATAATAACATGTTTCCATCAGGTGTAACTACAGTCCATAATAACCTGTTTCCATTAGGTGTAACTACTGTCCATAATAACCTGTTTCCATCAGGTGTAACTACAGTCCACAATAACCTGTTTCCATCAGGTGTAACTACAGTCCATAATAACCTGTTTCCATTAGGTGTAACTACAGTCTATAATAACCTGTTTCCATCAGGTGTAACTACAGTCCATAATAACCTGTTTCCATTATGTAACTACAGTCCATAATAACCTGTTTCCATTAGGTGTAACTACAGTCCACAATAACCTGTTTCCATCAGGTGTAACTACAGTCTATAATAACCTGTTTCCATTAGGTGTAACTACAGTCCATAATAACCTGTTTCCATCATGTGTAACTACAGTCCATAATAACCTGTTTCCATTAGGTGTAACTACAGTCTATAATAACCTGTTTCCATCAGGTGTAACTACAGTCCATAATAACCTGTTTCCATTATGTAACTACAGTCCACAATAACCTGTTTCCATTAGGTGTAACTACAGTCCATAATAACCTGTTTCCATTAGGTGTAACTACAGTCCATAATAACCTGTTTCCATCAGGTGTAACTACAGTCCATAATAACCTGTTTCCATTATGTGTAACTACAGTCCATAATAACCTGTTTCCATTATGTGTAACTACAGTCCATAATAACCTGTTTCCATCAGGTGTAACTACAGTCCATAATAACCTGTTTCCATCAGGTGTAACTACAGTCCATAATAACCTGTTTCCATTAGGTGTAACTACAGTCCATAATAACCTGTTTCCATTCAGGTGTGTAACTACAGTCCATAATAACCTGTTTCCATCAGGTGTAACTACAGTCCATAATAACCTGTTTCCATCAGGTGTAACTACAGTCCATAATAACCTGTTTCCATCAGGTGTAACTACAGTCCATAATAACCTGTTTCCATCAGGTGTAACTACAGTCCATAATAACCTGTTTCCATCAGGTGTAACTACAGTCCATAATAACCTGTTTCCATTAGGTGTAACTACAGTCCACAATAACCTGTTTCCATTAGGTGTAACTACAGTCCATAATAACCTGTTTCCATCAGGTGTAACTACAGTCCACAATAACCTGTTTCCATTAGGTGTAACTACAGTCCATAATAACCTGTTTCCATTAGGTGTAACTACAGTCCATAATAACCTGTTTCCATTAGGTGTAACTACTGTCCACAATAACCTGTTTCCATTATGTGTAACTACAGTCCATAATAACCTGTTTCCATTAGGTGTAACTACAGTCCACAATAACCTGTTTCCATTAGGTGTAACTACAGTCCATAATAACCTGTTTCCATTAGGTGTAACTACAGTCCATAATAACCTGTTTCCATCATGTGTAACTACAGTCCATAATAACCTGTTTCCATTAGGTGTAACTACAGTCCATAATAACCTGTTTCCATCAGGTGTAACTACAGTCCATAATAACCTGTTTCCATCAGGTGTAACTACAGTCCATAATAACCTGTTTCCATCAGGTGTAACTACAGTCCATAATAACCTGTTTCCATCAGTCCATAATAACCTGTTTTCATTGTAACTACAGTCCATAATAACCTGTTTCCATTAGGTGTAACTACAGTCCATAATAACCTGTTTCCATCAGGTGTAACTACAGTCCATAATAACCTGTTTCCATCAGGTGTAACTACAGTCCATAATAACCTGTTTCCATCAGGTGTAACTACAGTCCATAATAACCTGTTTCCATTAGGTGTAACTACAGTCCACAATAACCTGTTTCCATCAGGTGTAACTACAGTCCATAATAACCTGTTTCCATTAGGTGTAACTACAGTCCATAATAACCTGTTTCCATCAGGTGTAACTACAGTCCATAATAACCTGTTTCCATCAGGTGTAACTACAGTCCATAATAACCTGTTTCCATCAGGTGTAACTACAGTCCATAATAACCTGTTTCCATTAGGTGTAACTACAGTCCATAATAACCTGTTTCAATCAGGTGTAACTACAGTCCATAATAACCTGTTTCCATTATGTGTAACTACAGTCCATAATAACCTGTTTCCATCATGTGTTACAGTCCATAATAACCTGTTTCCATTAGGTAAATACAGTAACTGTTTCCACAGTCCATAATAACCTGTTTCCATTAGGTGTAACTACAGTCCATAATAACCTGTTTCCATTATGTAACTACAGTCCATAATAACCTGTTTCCATCAGGTGTAACTACAGTCCATAATAACCTGTTTCCATTAGGTGTAACTACAGTCCATAATAACCTGTTTCCATTATGTAACTACAGTCCATAATAACCTGTTTCCATCAGGTGTAACTACAGTCCATAATAACCTGTTTCCATCAGGTGTAACTACAGTCCATAATAACCTGTTTCCATCAGGTGTAACTACAGTCCATAATAACCTGTTTCCATCAGGTGTAACTACAGTCCATAATAACCTGTTTCCATCAGGTGTAACTACAGTCCATAATAACCTGTTTCCATTAGGTGTAACTACAGTCCATAATAACCTGTTTCATCAGGTGTAACTACAGTCCATAATAACCTGTTTCCATTAGGTGTAACTACAGTCCATAATAACCTGTTTCATTATAACTCACAGTCCATAACCTGTTTCCATTATGTAACTACAGTCCATAATAACATGTTTCCATCAGGTGTAACTACAGTCCATAATAACCTGTTTCCATTAGGTGTAACTACAGTCCATAATAACCTGTTTCCATCAGGTGTAACTACAGTCCATAATAACCTGTTTCCATCAGGTGTAACTACAGTCCATAATAACCTGTTTCCATTAGGTGTAACTACAGTCTATAATAACCTGTTTCCATCAGGTGTAACTACAGTCCATAATAACCTGTTTCCATTATGTAACTACAGTCCATAATAACCTGTTTCCATTAGGTGTAACTACAGTCCACAATAACCTGTTTCCATCAGGTGTAACTACAGTCCATAATAACCTGTTTCCATTAGGTGTAACTACAGTCCATAATAACCTGTTTCCATCAGGTGTAACTACAGTCCATAATAACCTGTTTCCATTAGGTGTAACTACAGTCCATAATAACCTGTTTCCATCAGGTGTAACTACAGTCCATAATAACCTGTTTCCATTAGTGTAACTACAGTCCATAATAACCTGTTTCCATTAGGTGTAACTACAGTCCATAATAACCTGTTTCCATTAGGTGTAACTACAGTCCATAATAACCTGTTTCCATCAGGTGTAACTACAGTCCATAATAACCTGTTTCCATTATGTGTAACTACAGTCCATAATAACCTGTTTCCATTAGGTGTAACTACAGTCCATAATAACCTGTTTCCATCAGGTGTAACTACAGTCCATAATAACCTGTTTCCATCAGGTGTAACTACAGTCCATAATAACCTGTTTCCATTAGGTGTAACTACAGTCCATAATAACCTGTTTCCATCAGGTGTAACTACAGTCCATAATAACCTGTTTCCATTAGGTGTAACTACAGTCCACAATAACCTGTTTCCATTAGGTGTAACTACAGTCCATAATAACCTGTTTCCATCATAATAACCTGTTTCCATGTAACTACAGTCCATAATAACCTGTTTCCATCAGGTGTAACTACAGTCCATAATAACCTGTTTCCATTAGGTGTAACTACAGTCCATAATAACCTGTTTCCATCAGGTGTAACTACAGTCCATAATAACCTGTTTCCATCAGGTGTAACTACAGTCCATAATAACCTGTTTCCATTAGGTGTAACTACAGTCCATAATAACCTGTTTCCATCAGGTGTAACTACAGTCCATAATAACCTGTTTCCATCAGGTGTAACTACAGTCCATAATAACCTGTTTCCATTAGGTGTAACTACAGTCCATAATAACCTGTTTCCATTAGGTGTAACTACAGTCCATAATAACCTGTTTCCATCAGGTGTAACTACAGTCCATAATAACCTGTTTCCATCAGGTGTAACTACAGTCCATAATAACCTGTTTCCATTAGGTGTAACTACAGTCCATAATAACCTGTTTCCATTAGGTGTAACTACAGTCCATAATAACCTGTTTCCATTAGGTGTAACTACAGTCCATAATAACCTGTTTCCATCAGGTGTAACTACAGTCCATAATAACCTGTTTCCATTAGGTGTAACTACAGTCCATAATAACCTGTTTCCATCAGGTGTAACTACAGTCCATAATAACCTGTTTCCATTAGGTGTAACTACAGTCCATAATAACCTGTTTCCATCAGGTGTAACTACAGTCCATAATAACCTGTTTCCATTAGGTGTAACTACAGTCCATAATAACCTGTTTCCATCAGGTGTAACTACAGTCCATAATAACCTGTTTCCATCAGGTGTAACTACAGTCCATAATAACCTGTTTCCATCAGGTGTAACTACAGTCCATAATAACCTGTTTCCATTAGGTGTAACTACAGTCCATAATAACCTGTTTACATCAGGTGTAACTACAGTCCACAATAACCTGTTTCCATCAGGTGTAACTACAGTCCATAATAACCTGTTTCCATCATGTGTAACTACAGTCCATAATAACCTGTTTCCATCATGTGTAACTACAGTCCATAATAACCTGTTTCCATTAGGTGTAACTACAGTCCATAATAACCTGTTTCCATCAGGTGTAACTACAGTCCACAATAACCTGTTTCCATCAGGTTTAACTACAGTCCAAAATAACCTGTTTCCATTATGTAACTACAGTCCATAATAACCTGTTTCCATTAGGTGTAACTACAGTCCATAATAACCTGTTTCCATCAGGTGTAACTACAGTCCACAATAACCTGTTTCCATTAGGTGTAACTACAGTCCATAATAACCTGTTTCCATTATGTGTAACTACAGTCCATAATAACCTGTTTCCATTATGTGTAACTACAGTCCATAATAACCTGTTTCCATTATGTGTAACTACAGTCCATAATAACCTGTTTCCATCAGGTGTAACTACAGTCCATAATAACCTGTTTCCATCAGGTGTAACTACAGTCCATAATAACCTGTTTCCATCAGGTGTAACTACAGTCCATAATAACCTGTTTCCATCAGGTGTAACTACAGTCCATAATAACCTGTTTCCATTAGGTGTAACTACAGTCCATAATAACCTGTTTCCATTATGTAACTACAGTCCATAATAACATGTTTCCATCAGGTGTAACTACAGTCCATAATAACCTGTTTCCATTATGTGTAACTACAGTCCATAATAACCTGTTTCCATTATGTAACTACAGTCCATAATAACATGTTTCCATCAGGTGTAACTACAGTCCATAATAACCTGTTTCCATTAGGTGTAACTACTGTCCATAATAACCTGTTTCCATCAGGTGTAACTACAGTCCACAATAACCTGTTTCCATCAGGTGTAACTACAGTCCATAATAACCTGTTTCCATTAGGTGTAACTACAGTCTATAATAACCTGTTTCCATCAGGTGTAACTACAGTCCATAATAACCTGTTTCATTATGTAACTACAGTCCATAATAACCTGTTTCCATTAGGTGTAACTACAGTCCATAATAACCTGTTTCCATTAGGTGTAACTACAGTCCATAATAACCTGTTTCCATCAGGTGTAACTACAGTCCATAATAACCTGTTTCCATCATGTGTAACTACAGTCCATAATAACCTGTTTCCATTAGGTGTAACTACAGTCCATAATAACCTGTTTCAATCAGGTGTAACTACAGTCCATAATAACCTGTTTCCATTATGTAACCACAGTCCACAATAACCTGTTTCCATTAGGTGTAACTACAGTCCATAATAACCTGTTTCCATTAGGTGTAACTACAGTCCATAATAACCTGTTTCAATCAGGTGTAACTACAGTCCATAATAACCTGTTTCCATTATGTGTAACTACAGTCCATAATAACCTGTTTCCATTATGTGTAACTACAGTCCATAATAACCTGTTTCCATCAGGTGTAACTACAGTCCATAATAACCTGTTTCCATCAGGTGTAACTACAGTCCATAATAACCTGTTTCCATCAGGTGTAACTACAGTCCATAATAACCTGTTTCCATCAGGTGTAACTACAGTCCATAATAACCTGTTTCCATCAGGTGTAACTACAGTCCATAATAACCTTTTTCCATTATGTAACTACAGTCCATAATAACCTGTTTCCATTAGGTGTAACTACAGTCCATAATAACCTGTTTCCCAGGTGTAGTCATAATAACCTGTGTAACTACAGTCCATAATAACCTGTTTCCATCAGGTGTAACTACAGTCCATAATAACCTGTTTCCATCAGGTGTAACTACAGTCCATAATAACCTGTTTCCATCAGGTGTAACTACAGTCCATAATAACCTGTTTCCATTAGGTGTAACTACAGTCCATAATAACCTGTTTCCATCAGGTGTAACTACAGTCCATAATAACCTGTTTCCATTAGGTGTAACTACAGTCTATAATAACCTGTTTCCATCAGGTGTAACTACAGTCCATAATAACCTGTTTCCATTATGTAACTACAGTCCATAATAACCTGTTTCCATTATGTAACTACAGTCCATAATAACCTGTTTCCATTAGGTGTAACTACAGTCCACAATAACCTGTTTCCATCAGGTGTAACTACAGTCTATAATAACCTGTTTCCATTAGGTGTAACTACAGTCCATAATAACCTGTTTCCATCATGTGTAACTACAGTCCATAATAACCTGTTTCCATTAGGTGTAACTACAGTCTATAATAACCTGTTTCCATCAGGTGTAACTACACGTCCATAATAACCTGTTTCCATTAGGTGTAACTACAGTCCATAATAACCTGTTTCCTTCAGGTGTAACTACAGTCCATAATAACCTGTTTCCATCAGGTGTAACTACAGTCCATAATAACCTGTTTCCATCAGGTGTAACTACAGTCCATAATAACCTGTTTCCATTAGGTGTAACTACAGTCCATAATAACCTGTTTCCATTAGGTGTAACTACAGTCCATAATAACCTGTTTCCATCAGGTGTAACTACAGTCCACAATAACCTGTTTCCATTAGGTGTAACTACAGTCCACAATAACCTGTTTCCATCAGGTTTAACTACAGTCCATAATAACCTGTTTCCATTAGGTGTAACTACAGTCCACAATAACCTGTTTCCATCAGGTGTAACTACAGTCCATAATAACCTGTTTCCATTAGGTGTAACTACAGTCCATAATAACCTGTTTCCATCAGGTGTAACTACAGTCCATAATAACCTGTTTCCATCAGGTGTAACTACAGTCCATAATAACCTGTTTCCATCAGGTGTAACTACAGTCCATAATAACCTGTTTCCATTAGGTGTAACTACAGTCCATAATAACCTGTTTACATCAGGTGTAACTACAGTCCACAATAACCTGTTTCCATCAGGTGTAACTACAGTCCATAATAACCTGTTTCCATTAGGTGTAACTACAGTCCATAATAACCTGTTTCCATTAGGTGTAACTACAGTCCATAATAACCTGTTTACATCAGGTGTAACTACAGTCCACAATAACCTGTTTCCATCAGGTGTAACTACAGTCCATAATAACCTGTTTCCATCA
>NC_088403.1:65807788-65925288 GCF_034236695.1 Oncorhynchus nerka
CACTGTCTCCAGACCACTGTCTCTAGACCACTGTCTCTAGACCACTGTCTCTAGACCACTCTCTAAACCACTGTCTCCAGACCACTGTCTCTAGACCACTGTCTCTAGACCACTGTCTCTAAACCACTGTCTCTAAACCACTGTCTCTAGACCACTGTCTCCAGACCACTCTCTAAACCACTGTCTCTAGACCACTGTCTCTAGACCACTGTCTCTAGACCACTGTCTCTAAACCACTGTCTCCAGACCACTGTCTCTAGACCACTGTCTCTAGACCACTGTCTCTAAACCACTGTCTCTAGACCACTGTCTCTAGACCACTGTCTCTAAACCACAGTCTCTAAACCACTGTCTCTAGACCACTACTGTCTCTAGGCCACTGTCTCTAGACCACTGTCTCTAAACCACTGTCTCTAGACCACTGTCTCTAGACCACTGTCTCTAGACCACTCTCTAAACCACTGTCTCCAGACCACTGTCTCTAGACCACTGTCTCTAGACCACTGTCTCTAAACCACTGTCTCTAAACCACTGTCTCCAAACAACTGTCTCTAAACCACTGTCTCTAAACCACTGTCTCTAGACCACTGTCTCTAGACCACTGTCTCTAAACCACTGTCTCTAGACCACAGTCTCTAAACCACTGTCTCTAAACCACTGTCTCCAGACCACTGTCTCTAAACAACTGTCTCTAGACCACTGTCTCTAGACCACTGTCTCTAGACCACTGTCTCTAAACAACTGTCTCTAGACCACTGTCTCTAGACCACTGTCTCTAAACAACTGTCTCTAGACCACTGTCTCTAGACCACTGTCTCTAGACCACTGTCTCTAGACCACTGTCTCCAGACCACTGTCTCTAAACAACTGTCTCTAGACCACTGTCTCTAGACCACTGTCTCTAGACCACTGTCTCTAGACCACTGTCTCTAAACCACTGTCTCTAAACCACTGTCTCTAGACCACTGTCTCTAAACAACTGTCTCTAGACCACTGT
The DNA here is from genome assembly GCF_034236695.1 of Oncorhynchus nerka. Lineage (NCBI taxonomy): Eukaryota > Metazoa > Chordata > Actinopteri > Salmoniformes > Salmonidae > Oncorhynchus > Oncorhynchus nerka. The sequence goes on from NC_088403.1 coordinate 65,808,786, forward strand.
CTCTAGACCACTGTCTCTAGACCACTGTCTCTAGACCACTGTCTCTAAACAACTGTCTCTAGACCACTGTCTCTAGACCACTGTCTCTAGGCCACTGTCTCTAGACCACTGTCTCTAAACCACTGTCTCTAGACCACTGTCTCTAGACCACTGTCTCTAGACCACTGTCTCTAAACCACTGTCTCTAGACCACTGTCTCTAGACCACTGTCTCTAAACAACTGTCTCTAAACCACTGTCTCTAGACCACTGTCTCTAGACCACTGTCTCTAAACAACTGTCTCTAGACCACTGTCTCTAGACCACTGTCTCCAGACCACTCTAGACCACTGTCTCTAGACCACTGTCTCTAGACCACTGTCTCTAGACCACTGTCTCTAGACCACTGTCTCTAGACCACTGTCTCTAAACAACTGTCTCTAGACCACTGTCTCTAGACCACTGTCTCTAGACCACTGTCTCCAGACCACTGTCTCTAAACAACTGTCTCTAAACCACTGTCTCTAAACCACTGTCTCTAGACCACTGTCTCTAGACCACTGTCTCTAAACAACTGTCTCTAGACCACTGTCTCTAGACCACTGTCTCTAGACCACTGTCTCTAAACCACTGTCTCTAGACCACTGTCTCTAGACCACTGTCTCTAGACCACTGTCTCTAAACCACTGTCTCTAAACCACTGTCTCTAGACCACTGTCTCTAGACCACTGTCTCCAGACCACTCTCTCTAGACTACTGTCTCTAGACCACTGTCTCTAGACCACTGTCTCTAGACCACTGTCTCTAAACCACTGTCTCCAGACCACTGTCTCTAGACCACTGTCTCTAAACCACTGTCTCTAAACCACTGTCTCTAGACCACTGTCTCTAGACCACTGTCTCTAAACCACAGTCTCTAAACCACTGTCTCTAGACCACTGTCTCTAGACCACTGTCTCTAGACCACTGTCTCTAGACCACTGTCTCTAGACCACTGTCTCTAGACCACTGTCTCTAAACCACTGTCTCTAGACCACTGTCTCTAGACCACTGTCTCTAGACCACTGTCTCTAGACCACTGTCTCTAAACCACTGTCTCTAGACCACTGTCTCTAGACCACTGTCTCTAGACCACTGTCTCTAAACCACTGTCTCTAGACCACTGTCTCTAAACCACTGTCTCTAGACCACTGTCTCTAGACCACTGTCTCTAAACCACTGTCTCTAGACCACTGTCTCTAAACCACTGTCTCTAGACCACTGTCTCTAGACCACTGTCTCTAGACCACTGTCTCTAGACCACTGTCTCTAGACCACTGTCTCTAGACCACTGTCTCTAGACCACTGTCTCTAGACCACTGTCTCTAAACCACTGTCTCTAGACCACTGTCTCTAGACCACTGTCTCTAAACAACTGTCTCTAAACCACTGTCTCTAGACCACTGTCTCTAGACCACTGTCTCTAGACCACTGTCTCTAGACCACTGTCTCTAGACCACTGTCTCTAGACCACTGTCTCTAGACCACTGTCTCTAGACCACTGTCTCTAGACCACTGTCTCTAGACCACTGTCTCTAAACAACTGTCTCTAAACCACTGTCTCTAGACCACTGTCTCTAGACCACTGTCTCTAGACCACTGTCTCTTAACAACTGTCTCTAGACCACTGTCTCTAGACCACTGTCTCCAGACCACTCTCTAAACCACTGTCTCTAGACCACTCTCTAAACCACTGTCTCTAAACCACTGTCTCTAGACCACTGTCTCTAGACCACTGTCTCTTAACAACTGTCTCTAGACCACTGTCTCTAGACCACTGTCTCTAGACCACTGTCTCCAGACCACTGTCTCTAAACAACTGTCTCTAAACCACTGTCTCTAGACCACTGTCTCTAGACCACTGTCTCTAGACCACTGTCTCTAGACCACTGTCTCTAGACCACTGTCTCTAGACCACTGTCTCTAAACCACTGTCTCTAGACCACTGTCTCTAGACCACTGTCTCTAGACCACTGTCTCTAGACCACTGTCTCTAGACCACTGTCTCTAGACCACTGTCTCTAGACCACTGTCTCTACACCACTGTCTCTAGACCACTGTCTCTAGACCACTGTCTCTAAACCACTGTCTCTAAACCACTGTCTCCAGACCACTGTCTCTAAACAACTGTCTCTAGACCACTGTCTCTAGACCACTGTCTCTAGACCACTGTCTCTAGACCACTGTCTCTAGACCACTGTCTCTAAACAACTGTCTCTAGACCACTGTCTCTAGACCACTGTCTCTAGACCACTGTCTCTAGACCACTGTCTCTAAACCACTGTCTCTAGACCACTGTCTCTAGACCACTGTCTCTAAACCACTGTCTCTAGACCACTGTCTCTAGACCACTGTCTCTAAACAAGTCTCTAAACCACTGTCTCTAGACCACTGTCTCTAGACCACTGTCTCTAAACCACTGTCTCTAAACCACTGTCTCTAGACCACTGTCTCTAGACCACTGTCTCTAGACCACTGTCTCTAAACCACTGTCTCTAAACCACTGTCTCCAGACCACTGTCTCTAAACAACTGTCTCTAGACCACTGTCTCTAGACCACTGTCTCTAGACCACTGTCTCTAGACCACTGTCTCTAGACCACTGTCTCTAGACCACTGTCTCTAGACCACTGTCTCTAAACCACTGTCTCTAGACCACTGTCTCTAGACCACTGTCTCTAGACCACTGTCTCTAAACCACTGTCTCTAGACCACTGTCTCTAAACCACTGTCTCTAGACCACTGTCTCTAGACCACTGTCTCTAAACAACTGTCTCTAAACCACTGTCTCTAGACCACTGTCTCTAGACCACTGTCTCTAAACCACTGTCTCTAGACCACTGTCTCTAGACCACTGTCTCTAGACCACTGTCTCTAGACCACTGTCTCTAGACCACTGTCTCTAGACCACTGTCTCTAGACCACTGTCTCTAGACCACTGTCTCTAGACCACTGTCTCTAGACCACTGTCTCTAGACCACTGTCTCTAGACCACTGTCTCTAGACCACTGTCTCTAGACCACTGTCTCTAGACCACTGTCTCTAAACCACTGTCTCTAAACCACTGTCTCTAGACCACTGTCTCTAAACAACTGTCTCTAGACCACTGTCTCTAGACCACTGTCTCTAGACCACTGTCTCTAGACCACTGTCTCTAAACCACTGTCTCTAGACCACTGTCTCTAGACCACTGTCTCTAGACCACTGTCTCTAAACCACTGTCTCTAGACCACTGTCTCTAGACCACTGTCTCTAGACCACTGTCTCTAAACCACTGTCTCTAAACCACTGTCTCTAAGACCACTGTCTAGACCACTGTCTCTAAACCACTGTCTCTAGACCACTGTCTCTAGACCACTGTCTCTAAACAACTGTCTCTAAACCACTGTCTCTAGACCACTGTCTCTAGACCACTGTCTCTAGACCACTGTCTCTAGACCACTGTCTCTAGACCACTGTCTCTAGACCACTGTCTCTAGACCACTGTCTCTAGACCACTGTCTCTAGACCACTGTCTCTCTAAAGACCACTGTCTCTAAACCACTGTCTCTAAACCACTGTCTCTAGACCACTGTCTCTAGACCACTGTCTCTAAACCACTGTCTCTAGACCACTGTCTCTAGACCACTGTCTCTAGACCACTGTCTCTAAACCACTGTCTCTAGACCACTGTCTCTAGACCACTGTCTCTAGACCACTGTCTCTAAACAACTGTCTCTAAACCACTGTCTCTAGACCACTGTCTCTAGACCACTGTCTCTAGACCACTGTCTCTAACAACTGTCTCTAGACCACTGTCTCTAGACCACTGTCTCTAGACCACTGTCTCTAAACCACTGTCTCTAGACCACTGTCTCTAAACCACTGTCTCTAAACTAGACCACTGTCTCTAGACCACTGTCTCTAGACCACTGTCTCTAGACCACTGTCTCTAGACCACTGTCTCTAGACCACTGTCTCTAGACCACTGTCTCTAGACCACTGTCTCTAAACCACTGTCTCTAGACCACTGTCTCTAGACCACTGTCTCTAAGACCACTGTCTCTAGACCACTGTCTCTAAACCACTGTCTCTAGACCACTGTCTCTAGACCACTGTCTCTAAACAACTGTCTCTAGACCACTGTCTCTAGACCACTGTCTCTAGACCACTGTCTCTAGACCACTGTCTCTAGACCACTGTCTCTCTAGACCACTGTCTCTAGACCACTGTCTCTAGACCACTGTCTCTAGACCACTGTCTCTAGACCACTGTCTCTAAACCACTGTCTCTAGACCACTGTCTCTAAAGACCACTGTCTCTAAACCACTGTCTCTAGACCACTGTCTCTAGACCACTGTCTCTAGACCACTGTCTCTAGACCACTGTCTCTAGACCACTGTCTCTAGACCACTGTCTCTAGACCACTGTCTCTAGACCACTGTCTCTAGACCACTGTCTCTAGACCACTGTCTCTAGACCACTGTCTCTAGACCACTGTCTCTAGACCACTGTCTCTAGACCACTGTCTCTAGACCACTGTCTCTAGACCACTGTCTCTAAACCACTGTCTCTAGACCACTGTCTCTAGACCACTGTCTCTAGACCACTGTCTCTAAACCACTGTCTCTAGACCACTGTCTCTAGACCACTGTCTCTAGACCACTGTCTCTAGACCACTGTCTCTAAACCACTGTCTCTAAACCACTGTCTCTAGACCACTGTCTCTAAACAACTGTCTCTAGACCACTGTCTCTAGACCACTGTCTCTAGACCACTGTCTCTAGACCACTGTCTCTAGACCACTGTCTCTAGACCACTGTCTCTAGACCACTGTCTCTAGACCACTGTCTCTAAACCACTGTCTCTAAACCACTGTCTCTAGACCACTGTCTCTAGACCACTGTCTCTAAACCACTGTCTCTAGACCACTGTCTCTAAACCACTGTCTCTAAACCACTGTCTCTAGACCACTGTCTCTAAACCACTGTCTCTAAACCACTGTCTCTAGACCACTGTCTCTAGACCACTGTCTCTAGACCACTGTCTCTAGACCACTGTCTCTAGACCACTCTCTAAACCACTGTCTCTAGACCACTGTCTCTAGACCACTGTCTCTAGACCACTGTCTCTAGACCACTGTCTCTAAACCACTGTCTCCAGACCACTGTCTCTAGACCACTGTCTCTAGACCACTGTCTCTAGACCACTGTCTCTAGACCACTGTCTCTAGACCACTGTCTCTAAACCACTGTCTCTAAACCACTGTCTCTAGACCACTGTCTCTAGACCACTAAACCACTGTCTCTAGACCACTGTCTCTAGACCACTGTCTCTAGACCACTGTCTCTAAACCACTGTCTCTAGACCACTGTCTCTAGACCACTGTCTCTAGACCACTGTCTCTAAACCACTGTCTCTAGACCACTGTCTCTAGACCACTGTCTCTAGACCACTGTCTCTAGACCACTGTCTCTAAACCACTGTCTCTAGACCACTGTCTCTAGACCACTGTCTCTAGACCACTGTCTCTAGACCACTGTCTCTAGACCACTGTCTCTAGACCACTGTCTCTAGACCACTGTCTCTAGACCACTGTCTCTAGACCACTGTCTCTAGACCACTGTCTCTAGACCACTGTCTCTAGACCACTGTCTCTAGTCTGTCTCTAGACCACTGTCTCTAGACCACTGTCTCTAGACCACTGTCTCTAGACCACTGTCTCTAAACCACTGTCTCTAGACCACTCTCTACCACTGTCTCTAAACCACTGTCTCTAGACCACTGTCTCTAGACCACTGTCTCTAAACCACTGTCTCTAGACCACTGTCTCTAGACCACTGTCTCTAGACCACTGTCTCCAGACCACTGTCTCTAAACAACTGTCTCTAAACCACTGTCTCTAAACCACTGTCTCTAGACCACTGTCTCTAGACCACTGTCTCTAAACAACTGTCTCTAGACCACTGTCTCTAGACCACTGTCTCTAGACCACTGTCTCTAGACCACTGTCTCTAAACCACTGTCTCTAGACCACTGTCTCTAGACCACTGTCTCTAGACCACTGTCTCTAGACCACTGTCTCTAGACCACTGTCTCTAGACCACTGTCTCTAAACCACTGTCTCTCTCTAGACCACTGTCTCTAGACCACTGTCTCTAAACCACTGTCTCTAGACCACTGTCTCTAGACCACTGTCTCTAGACCACTGTCTCTAGACCACTGTCTCTAAACCACTGTCTCTAGACCACTGTCTCTAGACCACTGTCTCTAGACCACTGTCTCTAAACCACTGTCTCTAGACCACTGTCTCTAGACCACTGTCTCTAGACCACTGTCTCTAGACCACTGTCTCTAGACCACTGTCTCTAGACCACTGTCTCTAAACCACTGTCTCTAGACCACTGTCTCTAGACCACTGTCTCTAAACCACTGTCTCTAGACCACTGTCTCTAGACCACTGTCTCTAGACCACTGTCTCTAAACCACTGTCTCTAGACCACTGTCTCTAGACCACTGTCTCTAGACCACTGTCTCTAGACCACTGTCTCTAAACCACTGTCTCTAGACCACTGTCTCTAGACCACTGTCTCCAGACCACTCTCTAAACCACTGTCTCTAGACCACTCTCTAAACCACTGTCTCTAAACCACTGTCTCTAGACCACTGTCTCTAGACCACTGTCTCTAGAACACTGTCTCTAGACCACTGTCTCTAGACCACTGTCTCTCTAGACCACTGTCTCTAGACCACTGTCTCTAAACCACTGTCTCTAAACCACTGTCTCTAGACCACTGTCTCTAGACCACTGTCTCTAGACCACTGTCTCTAGACCACTGTCTCTAGACCACTGTCTCTAGACCACTGTCTCTAAACCACTGTCTCTAGACCACTGTCTCTAGACCACTGTCTCTAGACCACTGTCTCTAAACCACTGTCTCTAGACCACTGTCTCTAGACCACTGTCTCTAGACCACTGTCTCTAGACCACTGTCTCTAGACCACTGTCTCTAGACCACTGTCTCTAAGACCACTGTCTCTAGACCACTGTCTCTAGACCACTGTCTCTAAACCACTGTCTCTAGACCACTGTCTCTAGACCACTGTCTCTAGACCACTGTCTCTAGACCACTGTCTCTAGACCACTGTCTCTAAACCACTGTCTCTAGACCACTGTCTCTAGACCACTGTCTCTAGACCACTGTCTCTAGACCACTGTCTCTAGACCACTGTCTCTAGACCACTGTCTCTAGACCACTGTCTCTAGACCACTGTCTCTAGACCACTGTCTCTAAACCACTGTCTCTAACTGTCTCTAGACCACTGTCTCTAGACCACTGTCTCTAGACCACTGTCTCTAAACCACTGTCTCTAGACCACTGTCTCTAGACCACTGTCTCTAGACCACTGTCTCTAAACCACTGTCTCTAGACCACTGTCTCTAGACCACTGTCTCTAGACCACTGTCTCTAAAGACCACTGTCTCTAGACCACTGTCTCTAGACCACTGTCTCTAGACCACTGTCTCTAGACCACTGTCTCTAGACCACTGTCTCTGTCTCTAAACCACTGTCTCTAGACCACTGTCTCTAGACCACTGTCTCTAAACCACTGTCTCTAGACCACTGTCTCTAGACCACTGTCTCTAGACCACTGTCTCTAGACCACTGTCTCTAGACCACTGTCTCTAGACCACTGTCTCTAGACCACTGTCTCTAAACCACTGTCTCTAAACCACTGTCTCTAAACCACTGTCTCTAAACCACTGTCTCTAAACCACTGTCTCTAGACCACTGTCTCTAAACCACTGTCTCTAGACCACTGTCTCTAGACCACTGTCTCTAGACCACTGTCTCTAGACCACTGTCTCTAGACCACTCTCTAAACCACTGTCTCTAGACCACTGTCTCTAGACCACTGTCTCTAGACCACTGTCTCTAGACCACTGTCTCTAGACCACTGTCTCTAGACCACTGTCTCTAAACCACTGTCTCTAGACCACTGTCTCTAGACCACTGTCTCTAGACCACTGTCTCTAGACCACTGTCTCTAGACCACTGTCTCTAGACCACTGTCTCTAGACCACTGTCTCTAAACCACTGTCTCTAGACCACTGTCTCTAAACCACTGTCTCCAGACCACTGTCTCTAAACCACTGTCTCTAGACCACTGTCTCTAAACCACTGTCTCTAAACCACTGTCTCTAGACCACTGTCTCTAGACCACTGTCTCTAAACAACTGTCTCTAGACCACTGTCTCTAGACCACTGTCTCTAGACCACTGTCTCCAGACCACTGTCTCTAAACCACTGTCTCTAAACCACTGTCTCTAGACCACTGTCTCTAGACCACTGTCTCTAGACCACTGTCTCTAGACCACTGTCTCTAGACCACTGTCTCTAGACCACTGTCTCTAGACACACTGTAAACCACTCTAGACCACTGTCTCTAGACCACTGTCTCTAAACCACTGTCTCTAGACCACTGTCTCTAAGACCACTGTCTCTAAGACCACTGTCTCTAGACCACTGTCTCTAAACTGTCTCTAGACCACTGTCTCTAGACCACTGTCTCTAGACCACTGTCTCTAAACCACTGTCTCTAGACCACTGTCTCTAGACCACTGTCTCTAGACCACTGTCTCTAGACCACTGTCTCTAGACCACTGTCTCTAGACCACTGTCTCTAGACCACTGTCTCTAAACCACTGTCTCTAGACCACTGTCTCTAGACCACTGTCTCTAGACCACTGTCTCTAGACCACTGTCTCTAGACCACTGTCTCTAGACCACTGTCTCTAGACCACTGTCTCTAAACCACTGTCTCTAGACCACTGTCTCTAAACCACTGTCTCTAAACCACTGTCTCTAGACCACTGTCTCTAGACCACTGTCTCTAGACCACTGTCTCTAGACCACTGTCTCTAGACCACTGTCTCTAGACCACTGTCTCTAGACCACTGTCTCTAGACCACTGTCTCTAGACCACTGTCTCTAGACCACTGTCTCTAGACCACTGTCTCTAGACCACTGTCTCTAAACCACTGTCTCTAGACCACTGTCTCTAAACCACTGTCTCTAGACCACTGTCTCTAGACCACTGTCTCTAGACCACTGTCTCTAGACCACTGTCTCTAGACCTAGACCACTGTCTCTAGACCACTGTCTCTAGACCACTGTCTCTAGACCACTGTCTCTAAACCACTGTCTCTAGACCACTGTCTCTAGACCACTGTCTCTAAACAACTGTCTCTAGACCACTGTCTCTAGACCACTGTCTCTAGACCACTGTCTCTAAGACCACTGTCTCTAGACCACTGTCTCTAGACCACTGTCTCTAGACCACTGTCTCTAAACCACTCTAAACCACTGTCTCTAGACCACTGTCTCTAGACCACTGTCTCTAAACAACTGTCTCTAAACCACTGTCTCTAGACCACTGTCTCTAGACCACTGTCTCTAGACCACTGTCTAGACCAACACCACTGTCTCTAGACCACTGTCTCTAGACCACTGTCTCCAGACCACTGTCTCTAAACCACTGTCTCTAGACCACTGTCTCTAAACCACTGTCTCTAAACCACTGTCTCTAGACCACTGTCTCTAGACCACTGTCTCTAGACCACTGTCTCTAGACCACTGTCTCTAGACCACTGTCTCTAGACCACTGTCTCTAGACCACTGTCTCTAAACAACTGTCTCTAAACCACTGTCTCTAAACCACTGTCTCTAGACCACTGTCTCTAGACCACTGTCTCTAAACCACTGTCTCTAGACCACTGTCTCTAGACCACTGTCTCTAGACCACTGTCTCTAGACCACTGTCTCTAAACCACTAGACCACTGTCTAAACAACTGTCTCTAGACCACTGTCTCTAGACCACTGTCTCTAGACCACTGTCTCTAGACCACTGTCTCTAAACCACTGTCTCTAGACCACTGTCTCTAGACCACTGTCTCTAGACCACTGTCTCTAGACCACTGTCTCTAGACCACTGTCTCTAGACCACTGTCTCTAGACCACTGTCTCTAAACCACTGTCTCTCTCTAGACCACTGTCTCTAGACCACTGTCTCTAGACCACTAGACCACTGTCTCTAGACCACTGTCTCTAGACCACTGTCTCTAAACCACTGTCTCTAGACCACTGTCTCTAAACCACTGTCTCTAGACCACTGTCTCTAAACCACTGTCTCTAGACCACTGTCTCTAGACCACTGTCTCTAGACCACTGTCTCTAAACAACTGTCTCTAGACCACTGTCTCTAGACCACTGTCTCTAGACCACTGTCTCTAGACCACTGTCTCTAAACCACTGTCTCTAGACCACTGTCTCTAAACCACTGTCTCTAAACCACTGTCTCTAGACCACTGTCTCTAGACCACTGTCTCTAGACCACTGTCTCTAAACCACTGTCTCTAGACCACTGTCTCTAGACCACTGTCTCTAGACCACTGTCTCTAAACCACTGTCTCTAGACCACTGTCTCTAGACCACTGTCTCTAGACCACTGTCTCTAGACCACTGTCTCTAGACCACTGTCTCTAGACCACTGTCTCTAAACCACTGTCTCTAGACCACTGTCTCTAGACCACTGTCTCTAGACCACTGTCTCTAAACCACTGTCTCTAAACCACTGTCTCTAGACCACTGTCTCTAGACCACTGTCTCTAGACCACTGTCTCTAGACCACTGTCTCTAGACCACTGTCTCTAGACCACTGTCTCTAGACCACTGTCTCTAGACCACTGTCTCTAGACCACTGTCTCTAGACCACTGTCTCTAAACCACTGTCTCCAGACCACTGTCTCTAGACCACTGTCTCTAGACCACTGTCTCTAAACCACTGTCTCTAAACCACTGTCTCTAGACCACTGTCTCTAAACCACTGTCTCTAGACCACTGTCTCTAGACCACTGTCTCTAAGACCACTGTCTCTAAACCACTGTCTCTAAACCACTGTCTCTAGACCACTGTCTCTAGACCACTGTCTCTAGACCACTGTCTCTAGACCACTGTCTCTAGACCACTGTCTCTAGACCACTGTCTCTAGACCACTGTCTCTAGACCACTGTCTCTAGACCACTGTCTCTAGACCACTGTCTCTAAACCACTGTCTCTAGACCACTGTCTCTAGACCACTGTCTCTAGACCACTGTCTCTAGACCACTGTCTCTAGACCACTGTCTCTAGACCACTGTCTCTAAACCACTGTCTAGACCACTGTCTCTAGACCACTGTCTCTAAACCACTGTCTCTAGACCACTGTCTCTAGACCACTGTCTCTAGACCACTGTCTCTAGACCACTGTCTCTAGACCACTGTCTCTAGACCACTGACCACTGTCTCTAGACCACTGTCTCTAGACCACTGTCTCTAGACCACTGTCTCTAGACCACTGTCTCTAGACCACTGTCTCTAGACCACTGTCTCTAGACCACTGTCTCTAGACCACTGTCTCTAGACCACTGTCTCTGACCACTGTCTCTAGACCACTAAACCACTGTCTCTAAACCACTGTCTCTAGACCACTGTCTCTAGACCACTGTCTCTAGACCACTGTCTCTAAACCACTGTCTCTAGACCACTGTCTCTAAACCACTGTCTCTAGACCACTGTCTCTAGACCACTGTCTCTAGACCACTGTCTCTAGACCACTGTCTCTAAACCACTGTCTCTAAACCACTAGACCACTGTCTCTAAACAACTGTCTCTAGACCACTGTCTCTAGACCACTGTCTCTAGACCACTGTCTCTAGACCACTGTCTCTAAACAACTGTCTCTAGACCACTGTCTCTAGACCACTGTCTCTAGACCACTGTCTCTAGACCACTGTCTCTAAACCACTGTCTCTAGACCACTGTCTCTAGACCACTGTCTCTAAACAACTGTCTCTAAACCACTGTCTCTAGACCACTGTCTCTAGACCACTGTCTCTCTGTCTCTAGACCACTGTCTCTAGACCACTGTCTCTAGACCACTGTCTCTAAACCACTGTCTCTAGACCACTGTCTCTAGACCACTGTCTCTAAACAACTGTCTCTAAACCACTGTCTCTAGACCACTGTCTCTAGACCACTGTCTCTAGACCACTGTCTCTTAACAACTGTCTCTAAACCACTGTCTCTAGACCACTGTCTCCAGACCACTCTCTAAACCACTGTCTCTAGACCACTCTCTAAACCACTGTCTCTAAACCACTGTCTCTAGACCACTGTCTCTAGACCACTGTCTCTTAACAACTGTCTCTAGACCACTGTCTCTAGACCACTGTCTCTAGACCACTGTCTCCAGACCACTGTCTCTAAACAACTGTCTCTAAACCACTGTCTCTAAACCACTGTCTCTAGACCACTGTCTCTAGACCACTGTCTCTAAACCACTGTCTCTAGACCACTGTCTCTAGACCACTGTCTCTAAACCACTGTCTCTAGACCACTGTCTCTAGACCACTGTCTCTAGACCACTGTCTCTAGACCACTGTCTCTAGACCACTGTCTCTAAACAACTGTCTCTAGACCACTGTCTCTAGACCACTGTCTCTAGACCACTGTCTCTAGACCACTGTCTCTAAACCACTGTCTCTAGACCACTGTCTCTAGACCACTGTCTCTAGACCACTGTCTCTAAACCACTGTCTCTAGACCACTGTCTCTAGACCACTGTCTCTAGACCACTGTCTCTAAACAACTGTCTCTAAACCACTGTCTCTAGACCACTGTCTCTAGACCACTGTCTCTAGACCACTGTCTCCAGACCACTCTCTAAACCACTGTCTCTAGACCACTGTCTCTAAACCACTGTCTCCAGACCACTCTAAACCACTGTCTCTAGACCACTCTCTAAACCACTGTCTCTAAACCACTGTCTCTAGACCACTGTCTCTAGACCACTGTCTCTAAACAACTGTCTCTAGACCACTGTCTCTAGACCACTGTCTCTAGACCACTGTCTCCAGACCACTGTCTCTAAACAACTGTCTCTAAACCACTGTCTCTAAACCACTGTCTCCAGACCACTGTCTCTAGACCACTGTCTCTAGACCACTGTCTCTAAACCACTGTCTCTAAACCACTGTCTCTAAACCACTGTCTCTAGACCACTGTCTCTAAACCACTGTCTCTAGACCACTGTCTCTAGACCACTGTCTCTAAACCACTGTCTCTAGACCACTGTCTCTAGACCACTGTCTCTAGACCACTGTCTCTAGACCACTGTCTCTAGACCACTGTCTCTAGACCACTGTCTCTAGACCACTGTCTCTAGACCACTGTCTCTAGACCACCACTGTCTCTAGACCACTGTCTCTAGACCACTGTCTCTAGACCACTGTCTCTAGACCACTGTCTCTAGACCACTCTCTAAACCACTGTCTCTAGACCACTGTCTCTAGACCACTGTCTCTAGACCACTGTCTCTAAACCACTGTCTCTAAACCACTGTCTCTAGACCACTGTCTCTAGACCACTGTCTCTAGACCACTGTCTCTAAACCACTGTCTCTAAACCACTGTCTCTAAGACCACTGTCTCTAGACCACTGTCTCTAAACCACTGTCTCTAGACCACTGTCTCTAGACCACTGTCTCTAGACCACTGTCTCTAAACCACTGTCTCTAGACCACTGTCTCTAGACCACTGTCTCTAAACCACTGTCTCTAGACCACTGTCTCTAGACCACTGTCTCTAAACCACTGTCTCTAAACCACTGTCTCTAGACCACTGTCTCTAGACCACTGTCTCTAGACCACTGTCTCTAGACCACTGTCTCTAAACAACTGTCTCTAGACCACTGTCTCTAGACCACTGTCTCTAGACCACTGTCTCCTAAACCACTGTCTCTAGACCACTGTCTCTAAACCACTGTCTCTAAACCACTGTCTCTAGACCACTGTCTCTAAACCACTGTCTCTAGACCACTGTCTCTAGACCACTAGACCACTGTCTCTAGACCACTGTCTCTAGACCACTGTCTCTAGACCACTGTCTCTAGACCACTGTCTCTAGACCACTGTCTCTAGACCACTGTCTCTAAACACCACTGTCTCTAAACCACTGTCTCTAGACCACTGTCTCTAGACCACTGTCTCTAGACCACTGTCTCTAGACCACTGTCTCTAAACCACTGTCTCTAGACCACTGTCTCTAGACCACTGTCTCCAGACCACTCTCTAAACCACTGTCTCTAGACCACTCTCTAAACCACTGTCTCTAAACCACTGTCTCTAGACCACTGTCTCTAGACCACTGTCTCTAAACAACTGTCTCTAGACCACTGTCTCTAGACCACTGTCTCTAGACCACTGTCTCTAGACCACTGTCTCTAAACAACTGTCTCTAAACCACTGTCTCTAAACCACTGTCTCTAGACCACTGTCTCTAGACCACTGTCTCTAAACCACTGTCTCTAGACCACTGTCTCTAGACCACTGTCTGTCTCTAACCACTGTCTCTAGACCACTGTCTCTAAACCACTGTCTCTAGACCACTGTCTCTAAACCACTGTCTCTAAACCACTGTCTCTAGACCACTGTCTCTAGACCACTGTCTCTAGACCACTGTCTCTAAACCACTGTCTCTAGACCACTGTCTCTAGACCACTGTCTCTAAACCACTGTCTCTAGACCACTGTCTCTAGACCACTGTCTCTAGACCACTGTCTCTAGACCACTGTCTCTAGACCACTGTCTCTAGACCACTGTCTCTACTCTCTAAACCACTGTCTCTAAACCACTGTCTCTAGACCACTGTCTCTAGACCACTGTCTCTAAACCACTGTCTCTAAACCACTGTCTCTAGACCACTGTCTCTAGACCACTGTCTCTAGACCACTGTCTCTAGACCACTGTCTCTAAACCACTGTCTCTAAACCACTGTCTCTAGACCACTGTCTCTAGACCACTGTCTCTAAACCACTGTCTCTAGACCACTGTCTCTAGACCACTGTCTCTAGACCACTGTCTCTAGACCACTGTCTCTAGACCACTGTCTCTAGACCACTGTCTCTAGACCACTGTCTCTAGACCACTGTCTCTAGACCACTGTCTCTAGACCACTGTCTCTAGACCACTGTCTCTAGACCACTGTCTCTAGACCACTGTCTCTAGACCACTGTCTCTAGACCACTGTCTCTAGACCACTGTCTCTAGACCACTGTCTCTAGACCACTGTCTCTAGACCACTGTCTCTCTAAACCACTGTCTCTAGACCACTGTCTCTAGACCACTGTCTCTAGACCACTGTCTCTAGACCACTGTCTCTAAACAACTGTCTCTAGACCACTGTCTCTAGACCACTGTCTCTAGACCACTGTCTCTAGACCACTGTCTCTAAACCACTGTCTCTAGACCACTGTCTCTAGACCACTGTCTCTAGACCACTGTCTCTAAACAACTGTCTCTAAACCACTGTCTCTAGACCACTGTCTCTAGACCACTGTCTCTAGACCACTGTCTCCAGACCACTCTCTAAACCACTGTCTCTAGACCACTCTCTAACCCACTGTCTCCAGACCACTGTCTCTAAACCACTGTCTCTAGACCACTCTCTAAACCACTGTCTCTAGACCACTGTCTCTAGACCACTGTCTCTAGACCACTGTCTCTAGACCACTGTCTCTAAACCACTGTCTCTAGACCACTGTCTCTAGACCACTGTCTCTAAACAACTGTCTCTAAACCACTGTCTCTAGACCACTGTCTCTAGACCACTGTCTCTAGACCACTGTCTCTAGACCACTGTCTCTAGACCACTCTCTAAACCACTGTCTCCAGACCACTGTCTCTAGACCACTGTCTCTAGACCACTGTCTCTAAACCACTGTCTCTAAACCACTGTCTCTAGACCACTGTCTCTAGACCACTGTCTCTAGACCACTGTCTCTAGACCACTGTCTCTAGACCACTGTCTCTAACCACTGTCTCTAGACCACTGTCTCTAAGACCACTGTCTAAACTAAACCACTGTCTCTAGACCACTGTCTCTAGACCACTGTCTCTAGACCACTGTCTCTAGACCACTGTCTCTAGACCACTGTCTCTAGACCACTGTCTCTAAACCACTGTCTCTAGACCACTGTCTCTAGACCACTGTCTCTAGACCACTGTCTCTAGACCACTGTCTCTAGACCACTGTCTCTAGACCACTGTCTCTAGACCACTGTCTCTAGACCACTGTCTCTAGACCACTGTCTCTAAACCACTGTCTCTAAACCACTGTCTCTAGACCACTGTCTCTAGACCACTGTCTCTAAACCACTGTCTCTAAACCACTGTCTCTAGACCACTGTCTCTAGACCACTGTCTCCAGACCACTGTCTCTAAACCACTGTCTCTAAACCACTGTCTCTAGACCACTGTCTCCAGACCACTGTCTCTAGACCACTGTCTCTAGACCACTGTCTCTAAACCACTGTCTCTAAACCACTGTCTCTAAACCACTGTCTCTAGACCACTGTCTCTAAACCACTGTCTCTAGACTACTGTCTCTAGACCACTGTCTCTAAACCACTGTCTCTAAACCACTGTCTCTAGACCACTGTCTCTAAACCACTGTCTCTAAACCACTGTCTCTAGACCACTGTCTCTAGACCACTGTCTCCAGACCACTGTCTCTAGACCACTGTCTCTAGACCACTGTCTCTAAACCACTGTCTCTAGACCACTGTCTCTAGACCACTGTCTCTAGACCACTGTCTCTAAACCACTGTCTCTAGACCACTGTCTCTAGACCACTGTCTCTAGACCACTGTCTCTAAACCACTGTCTCTAAACCACTGTCTCTAGACCACTCTCTCTAGACCACTGTCTCTAGACCACTGTCTCTAAACCACTGTCTCTAAACCACTGTCTCTAGACCACTGTCTCTAGACCACTGTCTCCAGACCACTGTCTCTAGACCACTGTCTCTAGACCACTGTCTCTAGACCACTGTCTCTAAACCACTGTCTCTAAACCACTGTCTCTAGACCACTGTCTCTAGACCACTGTCTCTAAACCACTGTCTCTAAACCACTGTCTCTAGACCACTGTCTCTAGACCACTGTCTCTAGACCACTGTCTCTAAACCACTGTCTCTAGACCACTGTCTCTAGACCACTGTCTCTAGACCACTGTCTCTAAACCACTGTCTCTAGACCACTGTCTCTAAACCACTGTCTCTAGACCACTGTCTCTAGACCACTGTCTCTAGACCACTGTCTCTAAACCACTGTCTCTAAACCACTGTCTCCAGACCACTGTCTCTAAACAACTGTCTCTAAACCACTGTCTCTAGACCACTGTCTCTAGTCTCTAGACCACTGTCTCTAGACCACTGTCTCTAAACCACTGTCTCTAAACCACTGTCTCTAGACCACTGTCTCTAGACCACTGTCTCTAGACCACTGTCTCTAGACCACTGTCTCTAGACCACTGTCTCTAGACCACTGTCTCTAGACCACTGTCTCTAAACCACTGTCTCTAGACCACTGTCTCTAAACCACTGTCTCTAGACCACTGTCTCTAGACCACTGTCTCTAGACCACTGTCTCTAAACCACTGTCTCTAAACCACTGTCTCCAGACCACTGTCTCTAAACAACTGTCTCTAGACCACAGTCTCTAGACCACTGTCTCTAGACCACTGTCTCTAGACCACTGTCTCTAAACAACTGTCTCTAGACCACTGTCTCTAGACCACTGTCTCTAGACCACTGTCTCTAGACCACTGTCTCTAAACCACTGTCTCTAGACCACTGTCTCTAGACCACTGTCTCTAGACCACTGTCTCTAAACCACTGTCTCTAGACCACTGTCTCTAGACCACTGTCTCTAAACAACTGTCTCTAAACCACTGTCTCTAGACCACTGTCTCTAGACCACTGTCTCTAAACAACTGTCTCTAGACCACTGTCTCTAGACCACTGTCTCTAGACCACTGTCTCTAAACCACTGTCTCTAAACCACTGTCTCTAGACCACTGTCTCTAGACCACTGTCTCTAGACCACTGTCTCTAGACCACTGTCTCTAGACCACTGTCTCTAGACCACTGTCTCTAGACCACTGTCTCTAAACCACTGTCTCTAAACCACTGTCTCTAGACCACTGTCTCTAGACCACTGTCTCTAAACCACTGTCTCTAGACCACAGTCTCTAAACCACTGTCTCTAAACCACTGTCTCTAGACCACTGTCTCTAGACCACTGTCTCTAAAAACCACTGTCTCTAGACCACTGTCTCTAGACCACTGTCTCTAGACCACTGTCTCTAGACCACTGTCTCTAAACAACTGTCTCTAAACCACTGTCTCTAAACCACTGTCTCTAGACCACTGTCTCTAGACCACTGTCTCTAAACAACTGTCTCTAGACCACTGTCTCTAGACCACTGTCTCTAAACCACTGTCTCTAGACCACTGTCTCTAGACCACTGTCTCTAGACCACTGTCTCTAGACCACTGTCTCTAGACCACTGTCTCTAAACCACTGTCTCTAAGACCACTGTCTCTAGACCACTGTCTCTAGACCACTGTCTCTAAACAACTGTCTCTAGACCACTGTCTCTAGACCACTGTCTCTAGACCACTGTCTCTAAACCACTGTCTCTAGACCACTGTCTCTAGACCACTGTCTCTAGACCACTGTCTCTAGACCACTGTCTCTAGACCACTGTCTCTAGACCACTGTCTCTAGACCACTGTCTCTAAACCACTGTCTCTAGACCACTGTCTCTAGACCACTGTCTCTAGACCACTGTCTCTAAACCACTGTCTCTAGACCACTGTCTCTAGACCACTGTCTCTAAACAACTGTCTCTAAACCACTGTCTCTAGACCACTGTCTCTAGACCACTGTCTCTAAACAACTGTCTCTAGACCACTGTCTCTAGACCACTGTCTCTAGACCACTGTCTCTAAACCACTGTCTCTAGACCACTGTCTCTAGACCACTGTCTCTAAACAACTGTCTCTAAACCACTGTCTCTAAACCACTGTCTCTAGACCACTGTCTCTAGACCACTGTCTCTAGACCACTGTCTCTAGACCACTGTCTCTAGACCACTGTCTCTAGACCACTGTCTCTAGACCACTGTCTCTAAACCACTGTCTCTAGACCACTGTCTCTAGACCACTGTCTCTAGACCACTGTCTCTAGACCACTGTCTCTAGACCACTGTCTCTAAACCACTGTCTCTAGACCACTGTCTCTAGACCACTGTCTCTAAACCACTGTCTCTAAACCACTGTCTCTAAACCACTGTCTCTAGACCACTGTCTCTAAACCACTGTCTCTAGACTACTGTCTCTAGACCACTGTCTCTAAACCACTGTCTCTAAACCACTGTCTCTAGACCACTGTCTCTAAACCACTGTCTCTAAACCACTGTCTCTAGACCACTGTCTCTAGACCACTGTCTCTAGACCACTGTCTCCAGACCACTGTCTCTAGACCACTGTCTCTAGACCACTCTCTAAACCACTGTCTCCAGACCACTGTCTCTAGACCACTGTCTCTAGACCACTGTCTCTAGACCACTGTCTCTAGACCACTCTCTAAACCACTGTCTCCAGACCACTGTCTCTAGACCACTGTCTCTAGACCACTGTCTCTAGACCACTGTCTCTAAACCACTGTCTCTAGACCACTGTCTCTAGACCACTGTCTCTAGACCACTGTCTCTAAACCACTGTCTCTAGACCACTGTCTCTAGACCACTGTCTCTAGACCACTGTCTCTAAACCACTGTCTCTAGACCACTGTCTCTAAACCACTGTCTCTAGACCACTGTCTCTAGACCACTGTCTCTAGACCACTGTCTCTAAACCACTGTCTCTAAACCACTGTCTCTAAACCACTGTCTCTAGACCACTGTCTCTAGACCACTGTCTCTAGACCACTGTCTCTAGACCACTGTCTCTAAACCACTGTCTCTAGACCACTGTCTCTAGACCACTGTCTCTAAACCACTGTCTCTAAACCACTGTCTCTAGACCACTGTCTCTAGACCACTGTCTCTAGACCACTGTCTCTAGACCACTGTCTCTAGACCACTGTCTCTAACCACTGTCTCAGACCACTGTCTCTAGACCACTGTCTCTAGACCACTGTCTCTAGACCACTGTCTCTAAACCACTGTCTCTAGACCACTGTCTCTAGACCACTGTCTCTAGACCACTGTCTCTAAACCACTGTCTCTAAACCACTGTCTCTAGACCACTGTCTCTAGACCACTGTCTCTAGACCACTGTCTCTAAACCACTGTCTCTAAACCACTGTCTCTAGACCACTGTCTCTAGACCACTGTCTCTAAACCACTGTCTCTAGACCACTGTCTCTAGACCACTGTCTCTAGACCACTGTCTCTAGACCACTCTCTAAACCACTGTCTCTAGACCACTGTCTCTAGACCACTGTCTCTAGACCACTGTCTCTAAACCACTGTCTCTAAACCACTGTCTCTAGACCACTGTCTCTAGACCACTGTCTCTAGACCACTGTCTCTAACCACTGTCTCTAGACCACTGTCTCTAGACCACTGTCTCTAGACCACTGTCTCTAAACCACTGTCTCTAGACCACTGTCTCTAGACCACTGTCTCTAGACCACTGTCTCTAGACCACTGTCTCTAGACCACTGTCTCTAGACCACTGTCTCTAGACCACTGTCTCCAGACCACTGTCTCTAAACAACTGTCTCTAGACCACTGTCTCTAGACCACTGTCTCTAGACCACTGTCTCTAGACCACTGTCTCTAAACCACTGTCTCTAAACCACTGTCTCTAGACCACTGTCTCTAGACCACTGTCTCTAGACCACTGTCTCTAAACCACTGTCTCTAGACCACTGTCTCTAGACCACTGTCTCTAGACCACTGTCTCTAAACCACTGTCTCTAGACCACTGTCTCTAAACCACTGTCTCTAGACCACTGTCTCTAGACCACTGTCTCTAGACCACTGTCTCTAAACCACTGTCTCTAAACCACTGTCTCTAGACCACTGTCTCTAAACCACTGTCTCTAGACCACTGTCTCTAGACCACTGTCTCTAGACCACTGTCTCTAGACCACTGTCTCTAAACCACTGTCTCTAGACCACTGTCTCTAGACCACTGTCTCTAGACCACTGTCTCTAAACCACTGTCTCTAAACCACTGTCTCTAGACCACTGTCTCTAGACCACTGTCTCTAGACCACTGTCTCTAGACCACTGTCTCTAGACCACTGTCTCTAAACCACTGTCTCTAAACCACTGTCTCTAGACCACTGTCTCTAGACCACTGTCTCTAGACCACTGTCTCTAAACAACTGTCTCTAGACCACTGTCTCTAGACCACTGTCTCTAGACCACTGTCTCTAAACCACTGTCTCTAGACCACTGTCTCTAAACCACTGTCTCTAGACCACTGTCTCTAGACCACTGTCTCTAGACCACTGTCTCTAAACAACTGTCTCTAAACCACTGTCTCTAGACCACTGTCTCTAGACCACTGTCTCTTAACAACTGTCTCTAGACCACTGTCTCTAGACCACTGTCTCCAGACCACTCTCTAAACCACTGTCTCTAGACCACTCTCTAAACCACTGTCTCTAAACCACTGTCTCTAGACCACTGTCTCTAGACCACTGTCTCTTAACAACTGTCTCTAGACCACTGTCTCTAGACCACTGTCTCTAGACCACTGTCTCCAGACCACTGTCTCTAAACAACTGTCTCTAAACCACTGTCTCTAAACCACTGTCTCTAGACCACTGTCTCTAGACCACTGTCTCTAAACAACTGTCTCTAGACCACTGTCTCTAGACCACTGTCTCTAAACAACTGTCTCTAGACCACTGTCTCTAGACCACTGTCTCTAGACCACTGTCTCTAGACCACTGTCTCTAGACCACTGTCTCTAAACCACTGTCTCTAGACCACTGTCTCTAGACCACTGTCTCTAGACCACTGTCTCTAAACAACTGTCTCTAGACCACTGTCTCTAGACCACTGTCTCTAGACCACTGTCTCTAAACCACTGTCTCTAGACCACTGTCTCTAGACCACTGTCTCTAGACCACTGTCTCTAGACCACTGTCTCTAAACCACTGTCTCTAGACCACTGTCTCTAGACCACTGTCTCTAGACCACTGTCTCTAGACCACTGTCTCTAGACCACTGTCTCTAGACCACTGTCTCTAAACCACTGTCTCTAGACCACTGTCTCTAGACCACTGTCTCTAAACAACTGTCTCTAAACCACTGTCTCTAGACCACTGTCTCTAGACCACTGTCTCTAAACAACTGTCTCTAGACCACTGTCTCTAGACCACTGTCTCTAGACCACTGTCTCTAAACCACTGTCTCTAGACCACTGTCTCTAGACCACTGTCTCTAGACCACTGTCTCTAAACCACTGTCTCTAGACCACTGTCTCTAGACCACTGTCTCTAGACCACTGTCTCTAGACCACTGTCTCTAAACCACTGTCTCTAGACCACTGTCTCTAGACCACTGTCTCTAGACCACTGTCTAAACCACTGTCTCTAACCACTGTCTCTAAACCACTGTCTCTAGACCACTGTCTCTAGACCACTGTCTCTAAACCACTGTCTCTAGACCACTGTCTCTAGACCACTGTCTAGACCACTGTCTCTAGACCACTGTCTCTAAACCACTGTCTCTAGACCACTGTCTCTAGACCACTGTCTCTAGACCACTGTCTCTAAACAACTGTCTCTAAACCACTGTCTCTAGACCACTGTCTCTAGACCACTGTCTCTAGACCACTGTCTCTAGACCACTGTCTCTAAACCACTGTCTCTAGACCACTGTCTCTAGACCACTGTCTCCAGACCACTGTCTCTAAACCACTGTCTCTAGACCACTGTCTCTAAACCACTGTCTCTAAACCACTGTCTCTAGACCACTGTCTCTAGACCACTGTCTCTAAACCACTGTCTCTAGACTACTGTCTCTAGACCACTGTCTCTAGACCACTGTCTCTAAACCACTGTCTCTAAACCACTGTCTCTAGACCACTGTCTCAGACCACTGTCTCTAGACCACTGTCTCTAGACCACTGTCTCTAAACCACTGTCTCTAGACCACTGTCTCTAGACCACTGTCTCTAGACCACTGTCTCTAAACCACTGTCTCTAGACCACTGTCTCTAGACCACTGTCTCTAAACCACTGTCTCTAGACCACTGTCTCTAGACCACTGTCTCTAGACCACTGTCTCTAAACCACTGTCTCTAAACCACTGTCTCTAGACCACTGTCTCTAAACCACTGTCTCTAAACCACTGTCTCTAGACCACTGTCTCTAGACCACTGTCTCTAGACCACTGTCTCCAGACCACTGTCTCTAGACCACTGTCTCTAGACCACTCTCTAAACCACTGTCTCCAGACCACTGTCTCCAGACCACTGTCTCTAGACCACTGTCTCTAGACCACTCTCTAGACCACTCTCTAAACCACTGTCTCCAGACCACTGTCTCTAGACCACTGTCTCTAGACCACTCTCTCTAAACCACTGTCTCTAGACCACTGTCTCTAGACCACTGTCTCTAGACCACTGTCTCTAGACCACTGTCTCTAGACCACTGTCTCTAGACCACTGTCTCTAAACCACTGTCTCTAGACCACTGTCTCCAAACCACTGTCTCTAGACCACTGTCTCTAAACCACTGTCTCTAGACCACTGTCTCTAGACCACTGTCTCTAAACCACTGTCTCTAGACCACTGTCTCTAAACCACTGTCTCTAAACCACTGTCTCCAGACCACTGTCTCTAAACAACTGTCTCTAAACCACTGTCTCTAGACCTAGACCACTGTCTCTAGACCACTGTCTCTAGACCACTGTCTCTAAACAACTGTCTCTAGACCACTGTCTCTAGACCACTGTCTCTAGACCACTGTCTCTAAACCACTGTCTCTAAACCACTGTCTCTAAACCACTGTCTCTAGACCACTGTCTCTAGACCACTGTCTCTAAACAACTGTCTCTAAACCACTGTCTCTAGACCACTGTCTCTAGACCACTGTCTCTAGACCACTGTCTCTAAACAACTGTCTCTAGACCACTGTCTCTAGACCACTGTCTCTAGACCACTGTCTCTAAACCACTGTCTCTAAACCACTGTCTCCAGACCACTGTCTCTAGACCACTGTCTCTAGACCACTCTCTAAACCACTGTCTCTAAACCACTGTCTCCAGACCACTGTCTCTAGACCACTGTCTCTAGACCACTGTCTCTAAACCACTGTCTCTAGACCACTGTCTCTAGACCACTGTCTCTAGACCACTCTATCTAAACCACTGTCTCTAGACCACTGTCTCTAAACCACTGTCTCTAGACCACTGTCTCTAGACCACTGTCTCTAGACCACTGTCTCTAGACCACTCTCTCTAAACCACTGTCTCTAGACCACTGTCTCTAAACCACTGTCTCTAGACCACTGTCTCTAGACCACTGTCTCTAAACCACTGTCTCTAGACCACAGTCTCTAAACCACTGTCTCTAAACCACTGTCTCCAGACCACTGTCTCTAAACAACTGTCTCTAAACCACTGTCTCTAGACCACTGTCTCTAGACCACTGTCTCTAGACCACTGTCTCTAAACAACTGTCTCTAGACCACTGTCTCTAGACCACTGTCTCTAGACCACTGTCTCTAAACCACTGTCTCTAAACCACTGTCTCTAGACCACTGTCTCTAGACCACTGTCTCTACACCACTGTCTCTAGACCACTGTCTCTAGACCACTGTCTCTAAACCACTGTCTCTAAACCACTGTCTCCAGACCACTGTCTCTAAACAACTGTCTCTAGACCACTGTCTCTAGACCACTGTCTCTAGACCACTGTCTCTAAACAACTGTCTCTAGACCACTGTCTCTAGACCACTGTCTCTAGACCACTGTCTCTAGACCACTATCTCTAAACCACTGTCTCTAGACCACTGTCTCTAGACCACTGTCTCTAGACCACTGTCTCTAAACCACTGTCTCTAGACCACTGTCTCTAGACCACTGTCTCTAAACAACTGTCTCTAAACCACTGTCTCTAGACCACTGTCTCTAGACCACTGTCTCCAGACCACTCTCTAAACCACTGTCTCTAGACCACTCTCTAAACCACTGTCTCCAGACCACTCTCTAAACCAATGTCTCTAGACCACTCTCTAAACCACTGTCTCTAAACCACTGTCTCTAGACCACTGTCTCTAGACCACTGTCTCTTAACAACTGTCTCTAGACCACTGTCTCTAGACCACTGTCTCTAGACCACTGTCTCCAGACCACTGTCTCTAAACAACTGTCTCTAAACCACTGTCTCTAAACCACTGTCTCTAAACCACTGTCTCTAAACCACTGTCTCTAGACCACTGTCTCTAAACCACTGTCTCTAGACTACTGTCTCTAGACCACTGTCTCTAGACCACTGTCTCTAAACCACTGTCTCTAAACCACTGTCTCTAGACCACTGTCTCTAAACCACTGTCTCTAAACCACTGTCTCTAGACCACTGTCTCTAGACCACTGTCTCTAGACCACTGTCTCCAGACCACTGTCTCTAGACCACTGTCTCTAGACCACTCTCTAAACCACTGTCTCCAGACCACTGTCTCTAGACCATTGTCTCCAGACCACTGTCTCTAGACCACTGTCTCTAGACCACTGTCTCTAGACCACTGTCTCTAGACCACTGTCTCTAGACCACTGTCTTTAGACCACTGTCTCTAGACCACTGTCTAGAATGAAGGATATGCGCCTGTTAGTCACAAAGTGAGAGATGTCAGGGTAACAGACTGCTGTCTGTCCGACATCTCACTACCTGGGTGTTGTGTGGTTACAGTCAAATTTGGGGAGAGATGGAGAGAGCATGAATTTGCACGTCCCATAAAATGTGAGAATATGGTAACGAGTCGAAATCCACTTAGTCTGTTGTTTCTAGATGGTACATTCAATAATTGTATTTATCCTGCAGGTCACACGCACACATACACAAACACACGTGCACACATACACAAACAGCATACACAAACACACGTGCACACATACACACACAGCATACACAAACACACGTGCACACGTTGGTGTGGTGAACTGCTGTTCGTTAATTACTTTCTCTAGGATATTGATCGGTTTGTTTAGAGGGTCAGGGGGACAGCTCTGTGGGAGTGTGTTCTGTGGGAGTGTGTGTATGTTCTTTGTGTGTGTGTGTGTGTGTGTGTGTGTGCGTGTGTGTGTGTGTGTGTGACTAGAATATGCCTGGGGTATTGGTTTCCATTTCATCAGTATGTGGTCTCGCTGACCTATCAGCGACATGAATCAATCAATTAACTAACAAATCACAAGACTAGATACCACCAGTAATACACTAGATACCACCAGTATTAGACTAGATACCACCAGTATTAGACTAGATACCACCAGTAATACACTAGATACCACCAGTATTAGACTAGATACCACCAGTATTAGACTAGATACCACCAGTAATACACTAGATACCACCAGTATTAGACTAGATACCACCAGTATTAGACTAGATACCACCAGTATTAGACTAGATACCACCAGTATTAGACTAGATACCACCAGTATTAGACTAGATACCACCAGTATTAGACTAGATACCACCAGTAATACACTAGATACCACCAGTATTAGACTAGATACCACCAGTATTAGACTAGATACCACCAGTATTAGACTAGATACCACCAGTAATACACTAGATACCACCAGTATTAGACTAGATACCACCAGTATTAGACTAGATACCACCAGTATTAGACTAGATACCACCAGTATTAGACTAGATACCACCAGTATTAGACTAGATACCACCAGTAATACAGTAGATACCACCAGTATTAGACTAGATACCACCAGTATTAGACTAGATACCACCAGTATTAGACTAGATACCACCAGTAATACACTAGATACCACCAGTATTAGACTAGATACCACCAGTAATACACTAGATACCACCAGTAATACACTAGATACCACCAGTATTAGACTAGATACCACCAGTAATACACTAGATACCACCAGTATTAGACTAGATACCACCAGTAATACACTAGATACCACCAGTATTAGACTAGATACCACCAGTATTAGACTAGATACCACCAGTATTAGACTAGATACTACCAGTATTAGACTAGATACCACCAGTATTAGACTAGATACCACCAGTATTAGACTAGATACCACCAGTATTAGACTAGATACCACCAGTATTAGACTAGATACCACCAGTATTAGACTAGATACCACCAGTATTAGACTAGATACTACCAGTATTAGACTAGATACCACCATTAATACACTAGATACCACCAGTATTAGACTAGATACTACCAGTAATAGACTAGATACCACCAGTATTAGACTAGATACCACCAGTATTAGACTAGATACCACCAGTATTAGACTAGATACCACCAGTATTAGACTAGATACCACCAGTATCAGACTAGATACCACCAGTATCAGACTAGATACCACCAGTATTAGACTAGATACCACCAGTATTAGACTAGATACCACCAGTATTAGACTAGATACCACCAGTCACTTTACAGTCCTGTGTGTGTGTGTGATTGTGTGTGAGTGTGTGTGTGAGAGTGTGTGTTATTGTGTGCGAGTGTCAGTGCGTCTATGTTATTGTGTGTGTGTGTGTGTGTGTGTGTGTGTGTGTGTGTGTGTGTGTGTGTGTGTTAGTCTGAATCCGCCTCTGTCCTGCCTTATTATCATTTTATTGAGACAAATGGTGAGGTTCCGTCCCCTAATCTAAACCTATACACACCTATTTTACTTTGTATGTGTATCTGTGTGTGTGTGTGTGTGTGTGTGTGTGCGTGTGTTTGTGTGTGTTTGTGTTAATGTTTTAATATGTTTGTGTGTGCATTGATTCAGTGTGTGTTTACTCACTCCAGCCATCCTAATCTCAATCCTTCCATCACTACATTCATCCTAATCTCCCTTCACCCTAATTTCCATTTATCCTAATCTCCATTTATCCTATTCTCAATCCATCCTAATCTCCATTCATCCTAATCTCCATTCATCCAAATCTCCATTAATCCTAATCTCCATTCATCCAAATCTCCATTCATCCTCATCTCCATTCATCCTAATCTCCATCCATCCTAATCTCCATTCATCCTCATCTCCATTCATCCTAATCTCCCTTCATCCTCATCTCCATTCATCCTAATCTCCATCCATCCTAATCTCCCTTCATCCTCATCTCCATTCATCGTAAACTCCATCCCTCCTAATCTCCATTCATCCTAATCTCCATTCATCCTAATCTCCATTCATCCTAATGTCCATCCCTCCTAATCTCCCTTCATCCTAATTTCCATTCATACTAATCTCCATTCATCCTAATCTCCATTCATCCTAATCTCCATCCATTTTCTACTTCCTTCCTTCACGCTTATCTATTTTCTTGCTTCTGCCTCCATCTCTACTTTCAGACTTCTCTTTTTTTTGTTTCTATCCAGGCACATGCATCTGGAGTGTCTCTCTCCAGCTCTCTCTCTCTCCCTCTTTCTCTCTCACTCTATCCATCTTTTTTCTTTTTCACTTGCTCACTCCCCCTCACTCTCATTCCCTCCTCTCTCTCCTACCCACCCACCCTCGCTCCATCCCTCTACCTCTCCCACCCTCGCTCCATCTCTCTCTCTCTCTCTCTCTCTCTCTCTCTCTCTCTCTCTCTCTCTCTCTCTCTCTCTCTCTCTCTCTCTCTCTCTCTCTCTCTCCGTCTCTCTCTCTCTCTCTCCGTCTCTCTCTGTATCAGTCAGTGTAGCCTGCACATGGTAAGCAGACACACACTCCTCTTCTCTCTCTTCTGTTGATGCTACAAAATCCCACCATCCACCCGGAGGAAGACAAAACAAGTAGAGAGGAGTAAAACGATAGAGAGATAAGAGGATGAATGAAAACAGGAGGACTGCTGACAAGGAGGACAAAACCTACAGAGGGATTTATCTCCACCGGTGTTTTTCCTCGTTTCTGGTTTTAACGTTTTCTTCCTCTCCCTTCATCCCTCTCTTCTTCTTTACTCCGGGATTAAAATGAATTCAAAATGCAATCTACGGACAGAGAGAGATCTGGACAGAGGTAGAGATGGAAGAGGGGATGAATAAAAGAGAGAGGATTTGTTCTCTGAAGAGATTCTGAGCTGTACAGCTGGTGAGAGAACGAGAAAGACAGCGACAGAGTGAGAGAGCGAGAGAGTGAGAGAGAGAGCATGAGAGGGTTGCCTGTTTTTTCTGAGTTGCAGTTGTCACATGGACCGGGAGATACAGGAGAGAGGATACGACATTCTGGTATTCCAAACGGAAGGATACAGTAAACTACGACATTCTGTGATTCCAAACGGAAGGATACAGTAAACTACGACATTCTGGGATTCCAAACGGAAGGATACAGTAAACTACGACATTCTGGGATTCCAAACTGAAGGATACAGTAAACTACGACATTCTGGGATTCCAAACGGAAGGATACAGTAAACTACGACATTCTGGGATTCCAAACGGAAGGATACAGTAAACTACGACATTCTGGGATTCCAAACGGAAGGATACAGTAAACTACGACATTCTGGGATTCCAAACGGAAGGATACGGTGAACTACGACATTCTGGGATTCCAAACGGAAGGATACAGTAAACTACGACATTCTGGGATTCCAAACGGAAGGATACGGTGAACTACGACATTCTGGGATTCCAAACGGAAGGATACGGTGAACTACGACATTCTGGGATTCCAAACGGAAGGATACAGTAAACTACGACATTCTGGGATTCCAAACGGAAGGATAAAGTAAACTACGACATTCTGGGATTCCAAACGGAAGGATACAGTAAACTAGGTTTGTTTGATCTCTATAACCTTGTGAAGGAGTGAAAGGGAAAGAGGGAGCGGAGGAAGGGGTGGAATGATATTTTAGTAAAATAACAGAAGGACTAGAGCAAAGGATGTGTTTGAAATGAATGGAAAACACACAGATAGATTGAAATAGAAATTGTAAGAGAAAGAGAGAGAGAGAGAAAGCGAGAGAGAGAAAGCAAGAGAGAGAGCGAGAGAGAGAGAGAGAGAGAGAGAGAGAAAGCAAGAGAGAAAGAGAGAGAGCGAAAGCAAGAGAGAGAAAGCAAGAGAGAGAGCGAGAGAGAGAAAGAGAGAGTGAGGCTAACTAGATTTTGTTGATAGAGGTGTCAGCTTTAGAGACATTTGATTGACAGCTGGGACAGGCAGGTGGGCAGCATTAAATCTTTGTCCCCAATGGCACCATATTCTCTATAAAGTGTACTACCCTGAGGGCTCTGGTCAAAGTCTACTACCCAGAAGGCTCTGGTCAAAAGCAGTACACTATGTAGGGCATTGGGAGCCAATTGGGAGGCGGACTTGCAGTCTAGTTGACATTTCACCAAGATCAATATATTTTTTGAGAAACAAGGTCAACATGTCATGATTAACAGTGTTTGTGTGTATGTATATGTGTGTGTGTGTGTATTTGACACACACACTGCACACACTGATAGAGAGAGAGGGAGGGAGAGGTCGGAGAGGAGCGAGTGCTCCAGAGAGAAAAGATAATGGATGTCCAAATCGTTTGTATTTATTTAGTACTGGGCTTTCAGACTGTCTGCACACACACACACACACGCACGCGCGCATACACATACACACACACACACACACAAGTGCGCGTAGACACACACACACACACATGATTTTTTCTCCTGCTCTATTACAGATGAACAACAACAAGAACCACCTCCTTCCTCTTTCTATCCGGCTCGTGATTCGACCCACCAAGGGAACCAGGAACCAGGTACCCGGAATCAGGAACCAGGAACCAGGAACCAGGAACCAGGAATCAGGAACCAGGAACCAGGAACCAGGAACAGGAACCAGGAATCAGGAATCTTCTGTGGTGAAAAACATAATGTATTATTATATACAATAAGAAGATGGAATATTCCAGAAAAGTTAACGGATGTGGAACTCCAGGAAGGATAGAAGAGGGCTGCTGACAGAGGGAGGAAACGACTGAAGGAAAGGAGGAGAGAGAAAGAGGAGAGGGAGGAAACGACTGAAGGAAAGGAGAGAGAGAGACAGAGGAGAGAGAGGAAACGACTGAAGGAAAGGAGAGAGAGAGACAGAGTAGAGGGAGGAAACGACTGAAGGAAAGGAGAGAGAGAGACAGAGGAGAGAGAGGAAACGACTGAAGGACAGGAGAGAGAGAGAGAGACAGAGGAGAGAGAGGAAACGACTGAAGGAAAGGAGAGAGAGAGACAGAGGAGAGGGAGGAAACGACTGAAGGACAGGAGAGAGAGAGAGACAGAGGAGAGAGAGGAAACGACTGAAGGAAAGGAGAGAGAGAGACAGAGGAGAGAGAGGAAACAACTGAAGGAAAGGAGGAGAGAGACAGAGGAAAGAGATTGACATACTGCCCGATCGAGATCTGTCTATCCTACGTTCCATGATATTACATCCCCACAGGATATGGCAAACAGGAAAGACTGCTCCTCATTTAGTGAGTTTCTGAATAATGGGATTGAATGGGCGTGAAAATATTTTCCCCTGGAACTAAATGATATAATGGGATCGTGGAGTGTGTGACTCCATTTTGTACAGACACAGCTGATACACACGGGAGAAAACACCTGGAGCTGGAATCTACACAGCTGATACACACGGGAGAAAACACCTGGAGCTGGAATCTACACAGCTGATACACACAGGAGAAAACACCTGGAGCTGGAATCTACACAGCTGATACACACGGGAGAAAACACCTGGAGCTGGAATCTACACAGCTGATACACACGGGAGAAAACACCTGGAGCTGGAATCTACACAGCTGATACACACGGGAGAAAACACCTGGAGCTGGAATCTACACAGCTGATACACACGGGAGAAAACACCTGGAGCTGGAATCTACACAGCTGATACACACAGGAGAAAACACCTGGAGCTGGAATCTACACAGCTGATACACACGGGAGAAAACACCTGGAGCTGGAATCTACACAGCTGATACACACGGGAGAAAACACCTGGAGCTGGAATCTACACAGCTGATACACACAGGAGAAAACACCTGGAGCTGGAATCTACACAGCTGATACACACGGGAGAAAACACCTGGAGCTGGAATCTACACAGCTGATACACACAGGAGAAAACACCTGGAGCTGGAATCTACACAGCTGATACACACAGGAGATGATTTGGAGCTTGGAGTGACACTGACAGAAAAGGTAAAGTATGACTGTTACACACACACACACACACACACACACACACACACACACACACACACACACACACACACACACACACACACACACACACACACACACACACACATACACACACACACACAGACATACACACACAGACACTCACACACTCTCACACACACACACACACACACACACACACACACACACACACACACACACACACACACACACACACACACACACACACACACACATACACACATACACACACACACAGACATACACACACAGACACTCACACACTCACACACACACACACACACACACACACACACACACACACACACACACACACACACACACACACACACACACACACACACACACACACACACACACACACACACACACACACACACACACACACACACACACACACACACACACACACACACAGACACACACAAACTCTCTCACACACACACACACACACACACACACACACACACACACACACACACACACACACACACACACACACACACACACACACACACACACACACACACACACACACACACACACTCACACACACACACACACACACACACACACACACACACACATCCGCTACACATAACTAAATAAAAAACAGAAGTGCAATCACAAATCAAATCAAAGTTTACTTCACGTGCGACGAATGGTGTAGTAGACCTTACAGTGAAATGCTGAATACAACAGGTGTAGTAGACCTTACAGTGAAATGCTGAATACAACAGGTGTAGTAGACGTCACAGTGAAATGCTGAATACAACAGGTATAGTAGACCTTACAGTGAAATGCTGAATACAACAGGTGTAGTAGACCTCACAGTGAAATGCTGAATACAACAGGTGTAGTAGACCTTACAGTGAAATGCTGAATACAACAGGTGTAGTAGACCTTACAGTGAAATGCTGAATACAACAGGTGTAGTAGACCTTACAGTGAAATGCTGAATACAACAGGTGTAGTAGACCTTACAGTGAAATGCTGAATACAACAGGTGTAGTAGACCTCACAGTGAAATGCTGAATACAACAGGTGTAGTAGACCTTACAGTGAAATTCTGAATACAACAGGTATAGTAGACCTCACAGTGAAATGCTGAATACAACAGGTGTAGTAGACCTTACAGTGAAATGCTGAATACAACAGGTGTAGTAGACCTTACAGTGAAATGCTGAATACAACAGGTGTAGTAGGCCTTACAGTGAAATGCTGAATACAACAGGTATAGTAGACCTTACAGTGAAATACTGAATACAACAGGTGTAGTAGACCTTACAGTGAAATGCTGAATACAACAGGTGTAGTAGACCTTACAGTGAAATGCTGAATACAACAGGTGTAGTAGACCTTACAGTGAAATGCTGAATACAACAGGTGTAGTAGACCTTACAGTGAAACGATGAATACAACAGGTGTAGTAGACCTTACAGTGAAATACTGAATACAATAGGTGTAGTAGACCTTACAGTGAAATGCTGAATACAACAGGTGTAGTCGACCTTACAGTGAAATGATGAATACAACAGGTGTAGTAGACCTTACAGTGAAATGCTGAATACAACAGTTGTAGTAGACCTTACAGTGAAATGCTGAATACAACAGGTGTAGTAGACCTTACAGTGAAATGATGAATACAACAGGTGTAGTAGACCTTACAGTGAAATGCTGAATACAACAGGTGTAGTAGACGTCACAGTGAAATGCTGAATACAACAGGTGTAGTAGACCTTACAGTGAAATGCTGAATACAACAGGTGTAGTAGACCTCACAGTGAAATGCTGAATACAACAGGTGTAGTAGACCTTACAGTGAAATGCTGAATACAACAGGTATAGTAGACCTTACAGTGAAATGATGAATACAACAGGTGTAGTAGACCTTACAGTGAAATACTGAATACAATAGGTGTAGTAGACCTTACAGTGAAATGCTGAATACAACAGGTGTAGTCGACCTTACAATGAAATGATGAATACAACAGGTGTAGTAGACCTTACAGTGAAATGATGAATACAACAGGTGTAGTAGACCTTACAGTGAAATGCTGAATACAACAGGTGTAGTAGACCTCACAGTGAAATGCTGAATACAACAGGTGTAGTAGACCTTACAGTGAAATGCTGAATACAACAGGTGTAGTAGACCTTACAGTGAAATGCTGAATACAACAGGTGTAGTAGACCTTACAGTGAA
This sequence comes from Oncorhynchus nerka, assembly GCF_034236695.1. NCBI lineage: Eukaryota > Metazoa > Chordata > Actinopteri > Salmoniformes > Salmonidae > Oncorhynchus > Oncorhynchus nerka. Next base: position 65,843,282 of record NC_088403.1, read on the forward strand.
ATGATGAATACAACAGGTGTAGTCGACCTTACAGTGAAATGACTGAATACAACAGGTGTAGTAGACCTTACAGTGAAATGATGAATACAACAGGTGTAGTCGACCTTACAGTGAAATGATGAATACAACAGGTGTAGTAGACCTTACAGTGAAATGATGAATACAACAGGTGTAGTAGACCTTACAGTGAAATGATGAATACAACAGGTGTAGTAGACCTTACAGTGAAATGATGAATACAACAGGTGTAGTAGACCTTACAGTGAAATGATGAATACAACAGGTGTAGTAGACCTTACAGTGAAATGATGAATACAACAGGTGTAGTAGACCTCACAGTGAAATGCTGAATACAACAGGTGTAGTAGACCTTACAGTGAAATGCTGAATACAATAGGTGTAGTAGACCTTACAGTGAAATGCTGAATACAACAGGTGTAGTCGACCTTACAGTGAAATGATGAATACAACAGGCGTAGTCGACCTTACAGTGAAATGATGAATACAACAGGTATAGTAGACCTTACAGTGAAATGATGAATACAACAGGTGTAGTAGACCTTACAGTGAAATACTGAATACAATAGGTGTAGTAGACCTTACAGTGAAATGCTGAATACAACAGGTGTAGTCGACCTTACAATGAAATGATGAATACAACAGGTGTAGTAGACCTTACAGTGAAATGATGAATACAACAGGTGTAGTAGACCTTACAGTGAAATGCTGAATACAACAGGTATAGTAGACCTTACAGTGAAATGATGAATACAACAGGTGTAGTAGACCTTACAGTGAAATACTGAATACAATAGGTGTAGTAGACCTTACAGTGAAATGCTGAATACAACAGGTGTAGTCGACCTTACAATGAAATGATGAATACAACAGGTGTAGTAGACCTTACAGTGAAATGATGAATACAACAGGTGTAGTAGACCTTACAGTGAAATGCTGAATACAACAGGTGTAGTAGACCTCACAGTGAAATGCTGAATACAACAGGTGTAGTAGACCTTACAGTGAAATGCTGAATACAACAGGTGTAGTAGACCTTACAGTGAAATGCTGAATACAACAGGTGTAGTAGACCTTACAGTGAAATGATGAATACAACAGGTGTAGTCGACCTTACAGTGAAATGACGAATACAACAGGTGTAGTAGACCTTACAGTGAAATGATGAATACAACAGGTGTAGTCGACCTTACAGTGAAATGATGAATACAACAGGTGTAGTCGACCTTACAGTGAAATGATGAATACAACAGGTGTAGTAGACCTTACAGTGAAATGATGAATACAACAGGTGTAGTAGACCTTACAGTGAAATGATGAATACAACAGGTGTAGTAGACCTTACAGTGAAATGATGAATACAACAGGTGTAGTAGACCTTACAGTGAAATGATGAATACAACAGGTGTAGTAGACCTCACAGTGAAATGCTGAATACAACAGGTGTAGTAGACCTTACAGTGAAATGCTGAATACAATAGGTGTAGTAGACCTTACAGTGAAATGCTGAATACAACAGGTGTAGTCGACCTTACAGTGAAATGATGAATACAACAGGCGTAGTCGACCTTACAGTGAAATGATGAATACAACAGGTGTAGTAGACCTTACAGTGAAATGCTGAATACAACAGGTGTAGTAGACCTTACAGTGAAATGCTGAATAAAACAGGTGTAGTAGACCTTACAGTGAAATGCTGAATACAACAGGTGTAGTAGACCTTACAGTGAAATGCTGAATACAACAGGTGTAGTAGACCTTACAGTGAAATGCTGAATACAACAGGGGTAGTAGACCTTACAGTGAATTGCTGAATACAACAGGTGTAGTAGACCTTACAGTGAAATGCTGAATACAACAGGTGTAGTCGACCTTACAATGAAATGATGAATACAACAGGTGTAGTAGACCTTACAGTGAAATGATGAATACAACAGGTGTAGTAGACCTTACAGTGAAATGCTGAATACAACAGGTGTAGTAGACCTCACAGTGAAATGCTGAATACAACAGGTGTAGTAGACCTTACAGTGAAATGCTGAATACAACAGGTGTAGTAGACCTTACAGTGAAATGCTGAATACAACAGGTGTAGTAGACCTTACAGTGAAATGATGAATACAACAGGTGTAGTCGACCTTACAGTGAAATGATGAATACAACAGGTGTAGTAGACCTTACAGTGAAATGATGAATACAACAGGTGTAGTCGACCTTACAGTGAAATGATGAATACAACAGGTGTAGTCGACCTTACAGTGAAATGATGAATACAACAGGTCTAGTAGACCTTACAGTGAAATGATGAATACAACAGGTGTAGTAGACCTTACAGTGAAATGCTGAATACAACAGGTGTAGTAGACCTTACAGTGAAATGATGAATACAACAGGTGTAGTAGACCTTACAGTGAAATGATGAATACAACAGGTGTAGTAGACCTTACAGTGAAATGCTGAATACAACAGGTGTAGTAGACCTTACAGTGAAATGATGAATACAACAGGTGTAGTAGACCTTACAGTGAAATGCTGAATACAACAGGTGTAGTAGACCTTACAGTGAAATGCTGAATACAACAGGTGTAGTAGACCTTACAGTGAAATGCTGAATACAACAGGTGTAGTAGACCTTACAGTGAAATGCTGAATACAACAGGTGTAGTAGACCTTACAGTGAAATGCTGAATACAACAGGTGTAGTAGACGTCACAGTGAAATGCTGAATACAACAGGTGTAGTAGACCTTACAGTGAAATGCTGAATACAACAGGTGTAGTAGACCTTACAGTGAAATGCTGAATACAACAGGTGTAGTAGACCTTACAGTGAAATGCTGAATACAACAGGTGTAGTAGGCCTTACAGTGAAATGCTGAATACAACAGGTATAGTAGACCTTACAGTGAAATGCTGAATACAACAGGTGTAGTAGACCTTACAGTGAAATGCTGAATACAACAGTTGTAGTAGACCTTACAGTGAAATGATGAATACAACAGGTGTAGTAGACCTTACAGTGAAATGATGAATACAACAGGTGTAGTAGACCTTACAGTGAAATGCTGAATACAACAGGTGTAGTAGACCTTACAGTGAAATGCTGAATACAACAGGTGTAGTAGACGTCACAGTGAAATGCTGAATACAACAGGTGTAGTAGACCTCACAGTGAAATGCTGAATACAACAGGTGTAGTAGACCTCACAGTGAAATGCTGAATACAACAGGTGTAGTAGACCTTACAGTGAAATGCTGAATACAACAGGTGTAGTAGACCTCACAGTGAAATGATGAATACAACAGGTGTAGTAGACCTTACAGTGAAATGCTGAATACAACAGGTGTAGTAGACCTCACAGTGAAATGCTGAATACAACAGGTGTAGTAGACCTTACAGTGAAATGCTGAATACAACAGGTGTAGTAGACCTTACAGTGAAATGCTGAATACAACAGGTGTAGTAGACCTTACAGTGAAATGATGAATACAACAGGTGTAGTAGACCTTACAGTGATCAGCCTAGAGATATATAGCCTATCACTAACTAACAGATCTAGGATCAGATATTATAGATCAGAGATGTATAGCCTATCACTAACTAACAGATCTAGGATCAGATATTATAGATCAGAGATATATAGCTGATATATGCTGATTTTAACCTCAATAAATAATCAAACTTACAGGCTTTAACCAATAGTGCGAAAAAAGGTATTAGGTGAACAATAGGTAAGTAAAGAAATAAAACAACAGTAAAAAGACAGGCTATAGACAGTAGGGAGGCTATATACAGTAGAGAGGCTATATACAGTAGAGAGGCTATATACAGTAGAGAGGCTATACACAGTAGAGAGGCTATATACAGTAGAGAGGCTATATACAGTAGAAAGGCTATACACAGTAGAGAGGCTATATACAGTAGAGAGGCTATATACAGTAGAGAGGCTATATACAGTAGAGATGCTATATACAGTAGAAAGGCTATATACAGTAGAGGAGCTATATACAGTAGAGGGGCTATATACAGTAGAGAGGCTATATACAGTAGAGAGGCTATACACAGTAGAGAGGCTATATACAGTAGAGAGGCTATATACAGTAGAGAGGCTATATACAGTAGAGGGGCTATATACAGTAGAGGGGCTATATACAGTAGAGAGGCTATATACAGTAGAGAGGCTATACACAGTAGAGAGGCTATATACAGTAGAGAGGCTATACACAGTAGAGGGCTATATACAGTAGAGGCTATACACAGTAGAGAGGCTATATACAGCAGAGAGGCTATATACAGTAGAGAGGCTATACACAGTAGAGGCTATATACAGTAGAGAGGCTATATACAGTAGAGAGGCTATATACAGTAGAGAGGCTATATACAGTAGAGAGGCTATATACAGTAGAAAGGCTATATACAGTAGAGAGGTTATATACAGTAGAGAGGCTATACACAGTAGAGGGGCTATATACAGTAGAAAGGCTATATACAGTAGAGAGGTTATATACAGTAGAGAGGCTATACACAGTAGAGGGGCTATATACAGTAGAGAGGCTATACACAGTAGAGAGGCTATATACAGCAGAGAGGCTATATACAGTAGAGAGGCTATACACAGTAGAGAGGCTATATACAGTAGAGAGGCTATATACAGTAGAGAGACTATATACAGTATAGAGGCTATACACAGTAGAGAGGTTATATACAGTAGAGAGACTATATACAGTAGAGAGGCTATATACAGTAGAGGGGCTATATACAGTAGAGGGGCTATATACAGTAGAAAGGCTATATACAGTAGAGAGGCTATACACAGTAGAGAGGCTATATACAGTAGAGAGGCTATATACAGTAGAGAGGCTATACACAGTAGAGAGGCTATATACAGTAGAGAGGCTATATACAGTAGAGAGGCTATATACAGTAGAGAGGCTATACACAGTAGAGAGGCTATATACAGTAGAGAGGCTATATACAGTAGAGAGGCTATATACAGTAGAGGGGCTATATACAGTAGAAAGGCTATATACAGTAGAGAGGTTATATACAGTAGAGAGGCTATATACAGTAGAGAGGCTATATACAGTAGAGAGGCTATATACAGTAGAGGGCTATATACAGTAGAAAGGCTATATACAGTAGAGGTTATATACAGTAGAGAGGCTATATACAGTAGAGAGGCTATATACAGTAGAGGCTATATACAGTAGAGAGGCTATATACAGTAGAGAGACTATATACAGTAGAGAGGCTATATACAGTAGAGAGGCTATATACAGTAGAGAGGCTATATACAGTAGAGGGGCTATACACAGTAGAGAGGCTATATACAGTAGAGAGGCTATATACAGTAGAGAGGCTATACACAGTAGAGAGGCTATATACAGTAGAGAGGCTATATACAGTAGAGAGGCTATATACAGTAGAGAGGCTATACACAGTAGAGAGGCTATACACAGTAGAGGGCTATATACAGTAGAGGGGCTATATACAGTAGAGGCTATATACAGTAGAGAGGCTATATACAGTAGAGAGGCTATATACAGTAGAGAGGCTATATACAGTAGAGGGGCTATATACAGTAGAGGGGCTATATACAGTAGAGAGGCTATATACAGTAGAGAGGCTATACACAGTAGAGAGGCTATATACAGTAGAGAGGCTATATACAGTAGAAAGGCTATACACAGTAGAGAGGCTATATACAGTAGAGAGGCTATATACAGTAGAGAGGCTATATACAGTAGAGATGCTATATACAGTAGAAAGGCTATATACAGTAGAGGGCTATATACAGTAGAGGGCTATACACAGTAGAGAGGCTATATACAGTAGAGAGGCTATATACAGTAGAGAGGCTATATACAGTAGAAAGGCTATACACAGTAGAGAGGCTATATACAGTAGAGAGGCTATATACAGTAGAGAGGCTATATACAGTAGAGATGCTATATACAGTAGAAAGGCTATATACAGTAGAGAGGCTATATACAGTAGAGAGGCTATACACAGTAGAGAGGCTATATACAGTAGAGAGGCTATATACAGTAGAGAGGCTATATACAGTAGAGGGCTATATACAGTAGAGGCTATATACAGTAGAGAGGCTATATACAGTAGAGAGGCTATACACAGTAGAGAGGCTATATACAGTAGAGGGCTATATACAGTAGAGAGGCTATACACAGTAGAGAGGCTATATACAGTAGAGGGGCTATATACAGTAGAGGGGCTATATACAGTAGAGAGGCTATATACAGTAGAGAGGCTATACACAGTAGAGAGGCTATATACAGTAGAGAGGCTATATACAGTAGAGAGGCTATACACAGTAGAGAGGCTATATACAGTAGAGAGGCTATATACAGTAGAGAGGCTATATACAGTAGAGGGGCTATATACAGTAGAAAGGCTATATACAGTAGAGAGGTTATATACAGTAGAGAGGCTATACACAGTAGAGGGGCTATATACAGTAGAAAGGCTATATACAGTAGAGAGGTTATATACAGTAGAGAGGCTATACACAGTAGAGGGGCTATATACAGTAGAGAGGCTATACACAGTAGAGAGGCTATATACAGCAGAGAGGCTATATACAGTAGAGAGGCTATACACAGTAGAGAGGCTATATACAGTAGAGAGGCTATATACAGTAGAGAGACTATATACAGTATAGAGGCTATACACAGTAGAGAGGTTATATACAGTAGAGAGACTATATACAGTAGAGAGGCTATATACAGTAGAGGGGCTATATACAGTAGAGGGGCTATATACAGTAGAAAGGCTATATACAGTAGAGAGGCTATACACAGTAGAGAGGCTATATACAGTAGAGAGGCTATATACAGTAGAGAGGCTATACACAGTAGAGAGGCTATATACAGTAGAGAGGCTATATACAGTAGAGAGGCTATATACAGTAGAGAGGCTATACACAGTAGAGAGGCTATATACAGTAGAGAGGCTATATACAGTAGAGAGGCTATATACAGTAGAGAGGCTATATACAGTAGAAAGGCTATATACAGTAGAGAGACTATATACAGTAGAGAGGCTATATACAGTAGAGGCTATATACAGTAGAGAGGCTATATACAGTAGAGGGCTATATACAGTAGAAAGGCTATATACAGTAGAGAGGTTATATACAGTAGAGAGGCTATATACAGTAGAGAGGCTATATACAGTAGAGAGGCTATATACAGTAGAGAGACTATATACAGTAGAGAGGCTATATACAGTAGAGAGGCTATATACAGTAGAGAGGCTATATACAGTAGAGGGCTATACACAGTAGAGAGGCTATATACAGTAGAGGCTATATACAGTAGAGAGGCTATATACAGTAGAGAGGCTATATACAGTAGAGAGGCTATATACAGTAGAGAGGCTATATACAGTAGAGAGGCTATACACAGTAGAGAGGCTATACACAGTAGAGGGCTATATACAGTAGAGGGCTATATACAGTAGAGAGGCTATATACAGTAGAGAGGCTATATACAGTAGAGAGGCTATATACAGTAGAGGGCTATATACAGTAGAGGGGCTATATACAGTAGAGAGGCTATATACAGTAGAGAGGCTATACACAGTAGAGAGGCTATATACAGTAGAGAGGCTATATACAGTAGAAAGGCTATATACAGTAGAGGCTATATACAGTAGAGAGGCTATATACAGTAGAGGCTATATACAGTAGAGATGCTATATACAGTAGAAAGGCTATATACAGTAGAGGGCTATATACAGTAGAGGGCTATATACAGTAGAGAGGCTATATACAGTAGAGAGGCTATACACAGTAGAGAGGTTATATACAGTAGAGAGGCTATATACAGTAGAGAGGCTATATACAGTAGAGAGGCTATATACAGTAGAGGGCTATATACAGTAGAGAGGCTATATACAGTAGAGAGGCTATACACAGTAGAGAGGCTATATACAGTAGAGAGGCTATATACAGTAGAGAGGCTATACACAGTAGAGAGGCTATATACAGTAGAGAGGCTATATACAGTAGAGAGGCTATATACAGTAGAGAGGCTATACAGTAGAAAGGCTATATACAGTAGAGGTTATATACAGTAGAGAGGCTATACACAGTAGAGAGGCTATATACAGTAGAAAGGCTATATACAGTAGAGAGGTTATATACAGTAGAGAGGCTATACACAGTAGAGGGCTATATACAGTAGAGAGGCTATACACAGTAGAGAGGCTATATACAGCAGAGAGGCTATATACAGTAGAGGCTATACACAGTAGAGAGGCTATATACAGTAGAGAGGCTATATACAGTAGAGAGGCTATATACAGTAGAGAGGCTATACACAGTAGAGAGGTTATATACAGTAGAGAGGCTATATACAGTAGAGAGGCTATATACAGTAGAGGGCTATATACAGTAGAGGGCTATATACAGTAGAAAGGCTATATACAGTAGAGGCTATACACAGTAGAGAGGCTATATACAGTAGAGAGGCTATATACAGTAGAGAGGCTATACACAGTAGAGAGGCTATATACAGTAGAGAGGCTATATACAGTAGAGAGGCTATATACAGTAGAGAGGCTATACACAGTAGAGAGGCTATATACAGTAGAGGCTATATACAGTAGAGAGGCTATATACAGTAGAGGGCTATATACAGTAGAAAGGCTATATACAGTAGAGAGGTTATATACAGTAGAGGCTATATACAGTAGAGAGGCTATATACAGTAGAGAGGCTATATACAGTAGAGGGGCTATATACAGTAGAAAGGCTATATACAGTAGAGAGGTTATATACAGTAGAGAGGCTATATACAGTAGAGAGGCTATATACAGTAGAGAGGTTATATACAGTAGAGAGGCTATATACAGTAGAGAGGTTATATACAGTAGAGAGGCTATATACAGTAGAGAGGCTATACACAGTAGAGAGGCTATATACAGTAGAGAGGTTATATACAGTAGAGAGGTTATATACAGTAGCAAGGCTATATACAGTAGAGAGGCTATATACAGTAGAGAGGCTATATACAGTAGAGAGGCTATACACAGTAGAGAGGCTATATACAGTAGAGAGGTTATATACAGTAGAGAGGTTATATACAGTAGCAAGGCTATATACAGTAGAGAGGCTATATACAGTAGAGAGGCTATATACAGTAGAGAGGTTATATACAGTAGGGAGGTTATATACAGTAGAGGGGCTATATACAGTAGCAAGGCTATATACAGTAGAGAGGCTATATACAGTAGAGAGGCTCTATACAGTAGAGAGACTATATACAGTAGAGAGGCTATATACAGTAGAGAGACTATATACAGTAGAGAGACTATAAACAGTAGAGAGGTTATATACAGTAGAGAGACTATATACAGTAGAGAGGCTCTATACAGTAGAGAGACTATATACAGTAGAGAGGCTATATACAGTAGAGAGACTATATACAGTAGAGAGACTATAAACAGTAGAGAGGTTATATACAGTAGAGAGGCTATATACAGTAGAGAGGCTCTATACAGTAGAGAGGCTATATACAGTAGAGAGGCTATATACAGTAGAGAGGCTATATACAGTAGAGGCTATATACAGTAGAGAGGCTATATACAGTAGAGAGGCTATATACAGTAGAGAGGCTATATACAGTAGAGGTTATATACAGTAGAGAGGCTATATACAGTAGAGAGGCTATATACAGTAGAGGTTATATACAGTAGAGAGGCTATATACAGTAGAGAGGCTATATACAGTAGAGAGACTATATACAGTAGAGAGGCTATATACAGTAGGGAGGCTATATACAGTAGAGAGGCTATATACAGTAGAGAGGTTATATACAGTAGAGAGGCTTTATAGAGTAGAGAGGTTATATACAGTAGAGGGGCTATATACAGTAGAGAGACTATATACAGTAGAGAGGCTATATACAGTAGAGAGGCTATATACAGAGGGGCTATATACAGTAGAGAGACTATATACAGTAGAGAGGCTATATACAGTAGAGGGGCTATATACAGTAGAGGGGCTATATACAGTAGAGAGGCTATATACAGTAGAGAGGCTATATACAGTAGAGATGCTATATACAGTAGAGAGGTTATATACAGTAGCGAGGCTATATACAGTAGAGATGCTATATACAGTAGAGAGGCTATATACAGTAGAGATGCTATATACAGTAGAGAGGTTATATACAGTAGAGAGGCTATATACAGTAGAGATGCTATATAGAGTAGAGAGGCTATATACAGTAGAGATGCTATATACAGTAGAGAGGCTATATACAGTAGAGATGCTATATACAGTAGAGAGGTTATATACAGTAGAGAGGCTATATACAGTAGCGAGGCTATATACAGTAGAGAGGTTATATACAGTAGAGAGGCTATATACAGTAGAGAGGTTATATACAGTAGGGAGGCTATATACAGTAGAGATACTATATACAGTAGGGAGGCTATATACAGTAGAGAGGCTATATACAGTAGGGAGGCTATAAACAGTAGCAAGGCTATAAACAGTAGCAAGGCTATAAACAGTAGCAAGGCTATAAAGAGTAGCAAGGCCATAAACAGTAGCATTATTAACACATGTATTTCTAGATTGTTGTTGTCTTGCTGCCGGGTCTGTTGTTCTGCTGCCGGGTCTGTTGTTCTGCTGCCGGGTCTGTTGTCCTGCTGCCGGGTCTGTTGTTCTGCTGCCGGGTCTGTTGTCCTGCTGCCGGGTCTGTTGTCCTGCTGCCGGGTCTGTTGTTCTGTGGCTCTGTTGTTCCAATCCTGGTGTATTTCTAGGTTGCTGTTCTGTTCTTCTGGGTTTGGGTTTTGCCCACAAAAGGACTTATGCTAAATTATTATAATTATTTTTAAGTGAAAATGTTTTTTGTTTTAAATATAACTTTTAAATATCTACAGTACTAATGTGGGAATAGAGATGGTATAGACATGGAGGGGTGGATTGAACAGAAGGAAAATAGAGAGACAGAGAGATGAAGGGATAGAAGGATGGAAAAATGGGTAATTAAGTGATTGATGAACAGCAGGTTACTGGTGAAGAGAACAAGCTGTCACCATGACAACCACGCAGAGAGAGAGGAGAGAGGGGGGAGAGAGAGAGAGAGAGAGAGAGAGAGAAAGAGAGAGAAAGAGAAGGTGAGAGAGGGAGGGGAGAAGTAGAGAGAAAGACAGGAGAAGCGGAAGGGACAGCGGGGGAGAGAGAGGCAGAGAGAGAGAAGGGGGAGAGAGAGACAGAGAGAGAGAAGGGGGAGAGAGAGACAGAGAGGGAGAAGGGGGAGAGAGATGCAGAGAGAGAGAAGGGGTAGAGACAGGCAGAGAGAGAGAAGGGGAGAGAGAGGCAGAGAGAGAGAAGGGGAGAGAGAGACAGAGAGGGAGAGGGGAGAGAGAGGCAGAGAGAGAGAAGGGGAGAGAGAGGCAGAGAGAGAGAGAAGGGGAGAGAGAGGCAGAGAGAGAGAAGGGGAGAGAGAGGCAGAGAGAGAGAAGGGGGGAGAGAGGCAGAGAGAGCGAAGAGGGAGAGAGAGACAGAGAGAGAAGGGGGAGAGAGAGACAGAGAGTGAGAAGGGGGAGAGAGAGGCAGCGAGAGAGAAGGGGGAGAGAGAGAGACAGAGAGAGAGAAGGGGGAGAGAGAGACAGAGAGGAGAAGGGGAGAGAGATGCAGAGAGAGAGAAGGGGGAGAGACAGGCAGAGAGAGAGAAGGGAGAGAGAGGCAGAGAGAGAAGGAGAGAGAGAGAGACAGAGAGGGAGAAGGGGGAGAGAGAGGCAGAGAGAGAGAGAAGGGGAGAGAGAGGCAGAGAGAGAGAAGGGGTAGAGAGAGGCAGAGAGAGAGAAGGGGGAGAGAGAGGCAGAGAGAGAGAAGGGGGAGAGAGAGGCAGAGAGAGAAAGGGGAGAGAGAGGCAGAGAGAGAAGGGGGAGAGAGAGACAGAGAGAGAGAAGGGAGAGAGAGAGAGAGCGAGAAGGGGGAGGAGGCAGCGAGAGAGAAGGGGAGAGAGAGACAGAGAGAGAGAAGGGGGAGAGAGAGACAGAGAGGGAGAAGGGGAGAGAGATGCAGAGAGAGAGAAGGTAGAGACAGGCAGAGAGAGAGAAGGGGGAGAGAGGCAGAGAGAGAGAGAGGGGAGAGAGAGACAGAGAGGGAGAAGGGGAGAGAGGCAGAGAGAGAGAGGGGGAGAGAGAGGCAGAGAGAAGAGGGGGAGAGAGGCAGAGAGAGAGAAGGGAGAGAGAGGCAGAGAGAGAGGGGGAGAGAGGCAGAGAGAGAGAAGGGGGGAGAGAGAGACAGAGAGGGAGAAGGGGAGAGAGAGGCAGAGAGAGAGAAGGGGGAGAGAGAGGCAGAGAGAGCGAAGGGGAGAGAGAGACAGAGAGAGAGAAGGGGAGAGAGAGACAGAGAGCGAGAAGGGGAGAGAGGCAGCGAGAGAGAAGGGGGAGAGAGAGGCAGAGAGAGAGAAGGGGGGAGAGAGAGGCAGAGAGAGAGAAGGGGAGAGAGAGGCAGAGAGAGAGAAGGGCGAGAGAGGGGCAGAGATAGAGAGGGGAGAGAGAGAGACAGAGGGAGAAGGGGGAGAGAGAGGCAGAGAGGGAGAAGGGGAGAGAGAGGCAGGGAGGGAGAAGGGGGAGAGAGAGGCAGAGAGGAGAAGGGGAGAGAGAGGCAGAGAGGGAGAAGGGGATAGAGAGACAGAGAGAGGAGAGAGGGGAGAGAGAGGAAGAGAGGGAGAAGGGGGAGAGAGAGGCAGGGAGGGAGAAGGGGGAGAGAGAGGCAGAGAGGAGAAGGGGGAAAGAGAGGCAGACAGAGAGAAGGGGGAGAGAGAGGCAGAGAGGGAGAAGGGGAGAGAGAGACAGAGAGGTAGAAGGGGAGAGAGAGGCAGAGAGGGAGAAGGGGGAGAGAGAGGCAGGGGAGGGAGAGGGGGGAGAGAGAGGCAGGAGAGGGAGAAGGGGGAAAGAGAGGCAGACAGAGAGAAGGGGGATAGAGAAGCAGAGAGGGAGAAGGGGGAGAGAGAGGCAGAGAGAGAGAAGGGGGATAGAGAAGCAGAGATAGAGAAGGGGGATGTCAAATGAAATCAAATACTATTCTTCACATGTTTTGTAATGTTTACGGACCAACAACGCAGAGAGAAAGAAAATAGAGAAATAATAGGAAAGTAAAACACTCAATACAATTTATAATAGATGAACAACGAGTGACGATAAATTGGTGCTCGGCACACAAGTAAATGTACGAGGTAATTGAGGTAGATATGGTCATATAACTATGAATAAAGTGATAGGTAGTAAACAGTAGCAGCAGCGTATGTGATGAGTCAAAATGCAAAAAAGGTCATCGCAGATAGTTCGGTCAGCTATTTGGTTAACTATTTTAATAGAGGCCGTGGATGGCTGGGAGTTCGGCCCCAGTGATGTACTGCGCCGTCCTTATTACCCTCTGTAGAGCCTTGAAGTCGGATACCTAGCAGTTGCCAAACAGTACTGCAGACAGCCAAGAGGCTCTCGATGGTGCAGCTGTAGAACTGTAGATTTGAGGGCCCGTGCCAAATCTATTCAGCCTCCTGAGGGGGAAGAGGCGTTGTCGTGCACTCTTCACGACTGTGTTGGTGTGTGCGGGCCAAGGATAGATCCTTAGTGATGTGGACACTGAGGAACTTGAAGCTCTCGACCTGCTCCACTACAGCCCAATCGATGTGGGATGTGGGCGTGCTTGGCCCTCCATTTCCATTTTTTGACGTTGAGTGAGAGGTTGTTTTCCTGGCACCACACTACCAGGTCTCTGACCTCCTCCCTATAGGCTGTCTCATCGTTGTCAGTGAACAAGCCTACCACTGTTGTGTCATCAGCAAACTTAATGAGTCGTTGGAGTCGTGTTTGGCCACGCAGTCGTGGGTGAACAGGGAGTAAAGGAGGGGACTGAGCACGCACCCCTGAGGGGTCACTGTGTTAAGGATCAGCGCGGTGGATGTGTTGTTACCTACCTTCACCACCTGGGGGCAGCACGTCAGGAAGTCCAGGATCCAGTGGCAGAGGGAGGTGTTTAGTCCCAGGGTCTTTAGCTTAGTGATGAGCTTGGAGGCCAATATGGTGTTGAACACTCAACTGTAGTGAATTGGTATTGGTATTTGGTATGAATAGGGAGGGTGAATGTAATCTAAGAGGAATGGAGGATATATGTAATCTAGGAGGAAGGGAGGATATATGTAATCTAGGAGGAAGGGAGGATATATGTAATCTATGAGGAAGGGAGTATATAAGTCATCTAGGAGGAAATGGGATATATGTACTCTATGAGGAAAGGGGATATATGTAATCTAGGAGGAAGGGGGATATATGTAATCTAGGAGGAAGGGAGGATATATGTAATCTAGGAGGGGGGAGGATATATGTAATCTAGGAGGAAGGAGGATATATGTAATCTAGGAGGAAGGGAGGATATGTGTAATCTAGGAGGAATAGAGGATATATATTATCTTTGCGGAAGGGAGGATATATGTAATCTAGGATGAATAGAGGATATATGTAATCTAGGAGGAAGGGAGGATGTATGTAATCTAGGAGGACGGGAGGATATATGTAATCTAGGAGGAAGGGAGGATAATTGTAATCTAGGAGGATGGGAGGATATATTTAATCTAGGAGGAAGGGAGGATATTGTAATCTAGGAGGATGGGAGGATATATTTAATCTAGGAGGAAGGGAGGATATATGTAATCTAGGAGGAAGGGAGGATAATTGTAATCTAGGAGGAGTAGAGGATATATGTAATCTAGGAGGAAGGGAGGATATATGTAATCTAGGAGGAAGGGAGGATATATGTAATCTAGGAGGAAGGGAGGATATATGTAATCTAGGAGGAAGGGAGGATATATGTAATCTAGGAGGAATGGAGGATATATGTAATCTAGGAGGAAGGGAGGATATATGTAATCTAGGAGGATGGGAGGATATATGTAATCTAGGAGGAAGGGAGGATAATTGTAATCTAGGAGGAGGGGGAGGATATATGTAATCTAGGAGGAAGGGAGGATATATGTAATCTAGGAGGAAGGGAAGATATATGTAATCTAGGAGGAGGGGGGGATATGTGTAATCTAGGAGGAGTAGAGGATATATGTAATCTAGGAGGAGGGGTGGGATATATGTAATCTAGGAGGAAGGGAGGATATATGTAATCTAGGAGGAGTAGAGGATATATGTAATCTAGGAGGAGTAGAGGATATATGTAATCTAGGGGGAAGGGAGGATATATGTAATCTAGGAGGAAGGGAGGATATATGTAATCTCGGAGGAAGGGAGGATGTATGTAATCTAGGAGGAGTAGAGGATATATGTAATCTAGGAGGAGGGGGGGATATATGTGATCTAGGAGGAAGGGAGGATATATGTAATCTAGCAGGAAGGGAGGATATGTGTAATCTAGGAGGAGTAGAGGATATATGTAATCTAGGAGGAGGGAGGGATATATGTAATCTAGGATGGGGGGGATATATGTCATCTAGGAGGAAGGGAGGATATATGTAATCTAGGAGGAAGGGAGGATATGTGTAATCTAGGAGGAGTAGAGGATATATGTAATCTAGGAGGAGTAGAGGATATATGTAATCTAGGAGGAAGGGAGGATATATGTTATCTAGGAGGAGGGGGGGATATGTGTAATCTAGGAGGAGTAGAGGGTATATGTAATCTAGGAGGAGGGGGGGATATATGTGATCTAGGAGGAAGGGAGGATATGTGTAATCTAGGAGGAGTAGAAGATATATGTAATCTAGGAGGAAGGGAGGATATATGTGATATAGGAGGAAGGGAGGGTATATGTAATCTAGGAGGAGGGGGGGATATATATATTATCTTTGAGGAAGGGAGAATATATGTAATCTAGGAGGAAGGGAGGATATGTGTAATCTAGGAGGAGTAGAGGATATATGTAATCTAGGAGGAGGGAGGGATATATGTAATCTAGGAGGGGGGGATATATGTCATCTAGGAGGAAGGGAGGATATATGTAATCTAGGAGGAAGGGAGGATATGTGTAATCTAGGAGGAGTAAAGGATATATGTAATCTAGGAGGAGTAGAGGATATATGTAATCTAGGAGGAAGGGAGGATATATGTTATCTAGGAGGAGGGGGGGATATATGTGATCTAGGAGGAAGGGAGGATATATGTTATCTAGGAGGAGGGGGGGGATATGTGTAATCTAGGAGGAGTAGAGGGTATATGTAATCTAGGAGGAGGGGGGGATATATGTGATCTCGGAGGAAGGGAGGATGTATGTAATCTAGGAGGAGTAGAGGATATATGTAATCTAGGAGGAGGGGGGGATATATGTGATCTAGGAGGAAGGGAGGATATATGTAATCTAGCAGGAAGGGAGGATATGTGTAATCTAGGAGGAGTAGAGGATATATGTAATCTAGGAGGAGGGAGGGATATATGTAATCTAGGATGGGGGGGATATATGTCATCTAGGAGGAAGGGAGGATATATGTAATCTAGGAGGAAGGGAGGATATGTGTAATCTAGGAGGAGTAGAGGATATATGTAATCTAGGAGGAGTAGAGGATATATGTAATCTAGGAGGAAGGGAGGATATATGTTATCTAGGAGGAGGGGGGGATATTTGTAATCTAGGAGGAGTAGAGGGTATATGTAATCTAGGAGGAGGGGGATATATGTGATCTAGGAGGAAGGGAGGATATGTGTAATCTAGGAGGAGTAGAAGATATATGTAATCTAGGAGGAAGGGAGGATATATGTGATATAGGAGGAAGGGAGGGTATATGTAATCTAGGAGGAGGGGGGGATATATATATTATCTTTGAGGAAGGGAGGATATATGTAATCTAGGAGGAAGGAGGATATGTGTAATCTAGGAGGAGTAGAGGATATATGTAATCTAGGAGGAGGGAGGGATATATGTAATCTAGGAGGGGGATATATGTCATCTAGGAGGAAGGGAGGATATATGTAATCTAGGAGGAAGGGAGGATATGTGTAATCTAGGAGGTAAAGATATATGTAATCTAGGAGGAGTAGAGGATATATGTAATCTAGGAGGAAGGGAGGATATATGTTATCTAGGAGGAGGGGGGGATATATGTGATCTAGGAGGAAGGGAGGGTATATGTAATCTAGGAGGAGGGGGGATATATGTGATCTAGGAGGAAGGGAGGATATGTGTAATCTAGGAGGAGTAGAGGATATATGTAATCTAGGAGGAAGGGAGGATATATGTAATCTAGGAGGAATAGAGGATATATGTGATCTAGGAGGAGGGGGGATATATGTGATCTAGGAGGAAGGGAGGGTATATGTAATCTAGGAGGAGGGGGGGATATATATATTATCTTTGAGGAAGGGAGGATATATGTAATCTAGGAGGAAGGGAGGATATATGTAATCTAGGAGGAAGGGAGGATATATGTAATCTAGGAGGAAGGGAGGATATATGTAATCTAGGAGGAAGGGAGGATATATGTAATCTAGGAGGAAGGGAGGATCTATGTAATCTAGGAGGAAGGGAGAATATATGTAATCTAGGAGGAAGGGAGGATATATGTAAACTAAGAGGAAGGGAGGATATATGTAATCTAGGAGGAAGGGAGGATATATGTAATGTAGGAGGAAGGGAGGATATATGTAATCTAGGAGGAAGGGAGGATATATGTAATCTAGGAGGAAGGGAGGATATATGTAATCTAGGAGGAAGGGAGGATATATGTAATCTAGGAGGAAGGGAGGATATATGTAATCTAGGAGGAAGGGAGGATATATGTAATCTAGGAGGAAGGGAGGATATATGTAATCTAGGAGGAAGGGAGGATATATGTAATCTAGGAGGAAGGGAGGATATATGTAATCTAGGAGGAAGGGAGGATATATGTAATCTAGGAGGAAGGGAGGATATATGTAATCTAGGAGGAAGGGAGGATATATGTTATCTAGGAGGAGGGGGGGATATGTGTAATCTAGGAGGAGTAGAGGGTATATGTAATCTAGGAGGAGGGGGGATATATGTGATCTAGGAGGAAGGGAGGATATGTGTAATCTAGGAGGAAGGGAGGATATATGTTATCTAGGAGGAGGGGGGACATGTGTAATCTAGGAGGAGTAGAGGGTATATGTAATCTAGGAGGAGGGGGATATATGTGATCTAGGAGGAAGGGAGGATATGTGTAATCTAGGAGGAGTAGAAGATATATGTAATCTAGGAGGAAGGGAGGATATATGTGATATAGGAGGAAGGGAGGGTATATGTAATCTAGGAGGAGGGGGGGATATATATATTATCTTTGAGGAAGGGAGGATATATGTAATCTAGGAGGAAGGGAGGATATGTGTAATCTAGGAGGAGTAGAGGATATATGTAATCTAGGAGGAGGGAGGGATATATGTAATCTAGGAGGGGGGGATATATGTCATCTAGGAGGAAGGGAGGATATATGTAATCTAGGAGGAAGGGAGGATATGTGTAATCTAGGAGGAGTAGAGGATATATGTAATCTAGGAGGAGTAGAGGATATATGTAATCTAGGAGGAAGGGAGGATATATGTTATCTAGGAGGAGGGGGGATATGTGTAATCTAGGAGGAGTAGAGGATATATGTAATCTAGGAGGAGGGGGGATATATGTGATCTAGGAGGAAGGGAGGATATGTGTAATCTAGGAGGAGTAGGGGATATATGTAATCTAGGAGGAAGGGAGGATATATGTAATCTAGGAGGAATAGAGGATATATGTGATCTAGGAGGAGTAGAGGATATATGTAATCTAGGAGGAAGGGAGGATATATGTGATCTAGGAGGAGGGGGGGATATATGTGATCTAGGAGGAAGGGAGGGTATATGTAATCTAGGAGGAGGGGGGGATATATATATTATCTTTGAGGAAGGGAGGATATATGTAATCTAGGAGGAAGGGAGGATATATGTAATCTAGGAGGAAGGGAGGATATATGTAATCTAGGAGGAGGGGGTGCTTTATGTAATCTACGTCAGGCAGAGTTTGAGATGTATGTTAATGTAGTCTCTGTACATACTATAATTAAACTCTATCAGCTGTGTCAATTTGTTCCTGGCATCGACTACTGGCACCCACCAAGACCAGGAGATCAGACAGGTAGGTGTGTTTGTGTGTGTGTGTGCAACCCTGTGTGTTTGAGTGTGTGCGTGCGACCCCTGTGTGTGTGTGTGTGTGTGTGTGTGTGTGTGTGCGACCCCTGTGTGTGTGAGTGTGTTTGGGACCCCTGTGTGTGTGTGTGTGTGTGTGTGTGTGTGTGTGTGTGTGTGCGTGCGTGCGTGTGTTTGTGCTACCCCTGTGCTACCCCTGTGTGTTTGCGTGTGAGTGTGTGACCCCTGTGTGTGTGTGGGACCCCTGTGTGTTTGTGTGTGTGTGGGACCCCTGTGTGTTTGTGTGTGTGTGGGACCCCTGTGTGTTTGAATGCTTTACTAGCTGTGCCAACATTTGCTATGATCGAGCTGCAAGCTAATAAATAGGCTCATACTTCTCGGTACTAAGCCTTGATTGGCTGATTGCTCTTTTGGACGGGACATCACCAGGAAGTCGATGTGTGAATTATTCAACGAGGTGATTGACATAGTAGGGTAGCCTATGAGATCTATTCTGTCAAATAAATGTCTATCTGCAATGTTGTGAAAAGCTCAATGACTACACCCTTAATGAAGTATTGAGGCGTTATGAGAGAGAGTGTGTGTGTGTGTGTGTGTGTGTGTGTGTGTGTGTGTGTGTGTGTGCGTGCGTGCGTGCGTGCGTGCGTGCGTGTGTTTGTGCGCGTACACACGTGTGTATTCTCACCCCATGAAGCCTTGAGGCCGTGCTGTGTCATCGAGCTTACTTCCCCATTGGATAATGAACGAATCAGATATAGCCTAATCATCACCACAGGGTGCTGGATTGGTGGAAATAAATATATAGAATTCTTAGATGCACCAATTACTTTCATCCAATATATTTGTGGAATTAGTTCCAAGAAGGAGAGAACAGTGCTGTGGTATCATTATATAGTGGAGTGGTATCATTATACTGGTCATTATATAGTGGAGTGGTATCATTATATAGTGGTATCATTATATAGTGGTATCATTATATAGTGGTGTGGTATCATTATATAGTGGTATCATTATATAGTGGTATCATTATACTGGTCATTATATAGTGGAGTGGTATCATTATATAGTGGTATCATTATATAGTGGTGTGGTATCATTATATAGTGGTGTGGTATCATTATATAGTGGTATCATTATATAGTGGTGTGGTATCATTATATAGTGGTATCATTATATAGTGGTGTGGTATCATTATATAGTGGTATCATTATATAGTGGTGTGGTATCATTATATAGTGGTATCATTATATAGTGGTATCATTATATAGTGGTGTGGTATCATTATATAGTGGTGTGGTATCATTATATAGTGGTGTGGTATCATTATATAGTGGAGTGGTATCAATATATAGTGGTGTGGTATCATTATATATTGGTGTGGTATCATTATATAGTGGTGTGGTATCATTATATATTGGTGTGGTATCATTATATAGTGGTGTGGTATCATTATATAGTGGTGTGGTATCATTATATAGTGGTGTGGTATCATTATATAGTGGTGTGGTATCATTATATAGTGGTATCATTATATAGTGGTGTGGTATCATTATATAGTGGTGTGGTATCATTATATAGTGGTGTGGTATCATTATATAGTGGTGTGGTATCATTATATAGTGGTGTGGTATCATTATACAGTGGTGTGGTATCATTATATAGTGGTGTGGTATCATTATACAGTGGAGTGGTGTCATTATATAGTGGTGTGGTGTCATTATATAGTGGTGTGGTGTCATTATATAGTGGTGTGGTGTCATTATATGGTGGTGTGGTGTCATTATACTGGTCATTATACAGTGGTGTGGTATCATTATATAGAGGTGTGGTGTCATTATATAGTGGTGTGGTATCATTATATAGTGGTGTGGTATCATTATATATTGGTGTGGTATCATTATATAGTGGTGTGGTATCATTATATAGTGGAGTGGTATCATTATATAGTGGTGTGGTATCATTATACTGGTCATTATACAGGGGTGTGGTATCATTATATAGTGGAGTGGTATCATTATACTGGTCATTATATAGTGGTGTGGTATCATTATATAGTGGTGTGGTGTCATTATATAGTGGTGTGGTATCATTATATAGTGGTATCATTATATAGTGGTGTGGTATCATTATATAGTGGTATCATTATATAGTGGTGTGGTATCAGTATATAGTGGTGTCGTATCATTATATAGTGGTGTGGTATCATTATACTGGTCATTATATAGGGGTGTGGTATCATTATATAGTGGTGTGGTATCATTATATAGTGGTGTGGTATCATTATATAGTGGTGTGGTATCATTATACAGTGGTGTGGTATCATTATATAGTGGTGTGGTATCATTATATAGTGATGTGGTATCATTATATAGTGGAGTGGTATCATTATATAGTGATGTGGTATCATTATATAGTGGTGTGGTATCATTATATAGTGGTGTGGTATCATTATATAGTGGAGTGGTATCATTATATAGTGGTGTGGTATCATTATATAGTGGTGTGGTATCATTATATAGTGGAGTGGTATCATTATATAGTGGTGTGGTATCATTATATAGTGGTGTGGTATCATTATACTGGTCATTATATAGCGGTGTGGTATCATTATACTGGTCATTATATAGTGGTGTGGTATCATTATACTGGTCATTATATAGTGGTGTGGTATCATTATACTGGTCATTATATAGTGGTGTGGTATCATTATATATTGGTGTGGTATCATTATACAGTGGTGTGGTATCATTATATAGTGGTGTGGTATCATTATATATTGGTGTGGTATCATTATACAGTGGTGTGGTATCATTATACAGTGGTGTGGTATCATTATATAGTGGTGTGGTATCATTATATAGTGGTGTGGTATCATTATATAGTGGTGTGGTATCATTATACAGTGGTGTGGTATCATTATATAGTGGAATGGTATCATTATATAGTGGAGTGGTATCATTATATAGTGGTATCATTATATAGTGGTGTGGTATCATTATATAGTGGTATCATTATATAGTGGTGTGGTATCATTATATAGTGGTGTGGTATCATTATATAGTGGTGTGGTATCATTATACAGCTGTGTGGTATCATTATATAGTGGTGTGGTATCATTATATAGTGGTGTGGTATCATTATATATTGGTGTCGTATCATTACACTGGTCATTATTTAGTGGTGTGGTATCATTATATAGTGGTGTGGTATCATTATACAGCTGTGTGGTATCATTATATAGTGGTGTGGTATCATTATATAGTGGTGTGGTATCATTATACAGTGGTGTGGTATCATTATATAGTGGTGTGGTATCATTATATAGTGGTGTGGTATCATTATATAGTGGTGTGGTATCATTATATAGTGGTATCATTATATAGTGGTATCATTATACTGGTCATTATATAGTGGTGTGGTATCATTATACTGGTCATTATATATAGTGGTGTGGTATCATTAAATATTTGTGTGGTATCATTATACAGTGGTGTGGTATCATTATATAGTGGTGTGGTATCATTATACTGGTCATTATATAGTGGTGTGGTATCATTATATATTGGTGTGGTATCAGTATACTGGTCATTATACAGTGGTGTGGTATCATTATATAGTGGTGTGGTATCATTATATAGTGGTGTGGTATCATTATATAGTGGTGTGGTATCATTATACTGGTCATTATATACAGTGGTGTGGTATCATTATATAGTGGTGTGGTATCATTATATAGTGGTGTGGTATCATTATATAGTGGTGTGGTATCATTATATAGTGGAGTGGTATGGTATCATTATACAGTGGTGTGGTGTGGTGTGGTATCATTATATGTGGTGTGGTATCATTATATAGTGGTGTGGTATCATTATATTAGTACTGGTGTGGTATCATTATATAGTGGTGTGGTATCATTATATAGTGTGTGGTATCATTATATAGTGGTGTGGTATCATTATATAGTGGTGTGGTATCATTATATAGTGGTGTGGTATCATTATATAGTGGTGTGGTATCATTATATACTGTGGTATCATTATATAGCGGTGTGGTATCATTATATAGTGGTGTGGTATCATTATATAGTGGTGTGGTATCAGTATATCATTATAGAGTGGTGTGGTATCATTATATAGTGGTGTGGTATCATTATACTGGTCATTATACAGTGGTGTGGTATCATTATATAGTGGTGTGGTATCATTATATAGTGGTGTGGTATCATTATATAGTGTTGTGGTATCATTATCAGTGGTATCATTATAGTGGTGTGGTATCATTATACTGGTCATTATATAGTGGTGTGGTATCATTATATAGTGGTGTGGTATCATTATATAGTGGTGTGGTATCATTATATACTGGTATCATTATACAGTGGTGTGGTATCATTATATAGTGGTGTGGTATCATTATACTGGTCATTATATAGTGGTGTGGTATCATTATATATTGGTGTGGTATCATTATATAGTGGTGTGGTATCATTATATATTGGTGTGGTATCATTATACTGGTCATTATATAGTGGTGTGGTATCATTATATAGTGGTGTGGTATCATTATATAGTGGTGTGGTATCAGTATACTGGTCATTATAGTGGTGTGGTATCATTATATAGTGGTGTGGTATCATTATATAGTGGTTTGGTATCATTATATAGTGGTGTGGTATCATTATACTGGTCATTATACAGTGGTGTGGTATCATTATATAGTGGTGTGGTATCATTATATATTGGTGTGGTATCATTATATAGTGTTGTGGTATCATTATACAGTGGTGTGGTATCATTATATAGTGTGTGGTATCATTATACTGGTCATTATATAGTGGTGTGGTATCATTATATAGTGGTGTGGTATCATTATATAGTGGTGTGGTATCATTATATAGTGGTGTGGTATCATTATACTGGTCATTATATAGTGGTGTGGTATCATTATATAGTGTGGTATCATTATATAGTGGTTTGGTATCATTATATAGTGGTGTGGTATCATTATATAGTGGTGTGGTATCATTATATATTGGTGTGGTATCATTATATAGTGGTGTGGTATCATTATATAGTGGTGTGGTATCATTATATAGTGGTGTGGTATCATTATATAGTGGTGTGGTATCATTATATAGTGGAATGGTATCATTATACTGGTCATTATATAGTGGTGTGGTATCATTATATAGTGGTGTGGTATCATTATATAGTGGTGTGATATCATTATATAGTGGAATGGTATCATTATACTGGTCATTATATAGTGGTGTGGTATCATTATATAGTGGAGTGGTATCATTATACTGGTCATTATATAGTGGTGTGGTATCATTATATAGTGGAGTGGTATCATTATACTGGTCATTATATAGTGGTGTGGTATCATTATATAGTGTTGTGGTATCATTATACAGTGGTATCATTATAGCGGTGTGGTATCATTATATAGTGGTGTGGTATCATTATATAGTGGAGTGGTATCATTATACAGTGCTGTGGTATCATTATACAGTTGTGTGGTATCATTATATAGTGGAGTGGTATCATTATACTGGTCATTATATAGTGGTGTGGTATCATTATATAGTGTTGTGGTATCATTATACAGTGGTATCATTATAGCGGTGTGGTATCATTATATAGTGGTGTGGTATCATTATATAGTGGTGTGGTATCATTATATAGTGGTGTGGTACATTATATGGTCATTATATAGTGGTGTGGTATCATTATATATTGGTGTGGTATCATTATACAGTGGTGTGGTATCATTATACAGTGGTGTGGTATCATTATATAGTGGTGTGGTATCATTATATAGTGGTGTGGTATCATTATATAGTGGTGTGGTATCATTATATAGTGGTGTGGTATCATTATATAGTGGTGTGGTATCATTATATAGTGGTGTGGTATCATTATATAGTGGTGTGGTATCATTATATAGTGCTGTGGTATCATTATACAGCTGTGTGGTATCATTATATAGTGGTGTGGTATCATTATATAGTGGTGTGGTATCATTATATAGTGGAGTGGTATCATTATATAGTGGTGTGGTATCATTATATAGTGGTGTGGTATCATTATATAGTGGTGTGGTATCATTATATAGTGGTATCATTATATAGTGGTGTGGTATCATTATATAGTGGTATCATTATATAGTGGAGTGGTATCATTATACTGGTCATTATATAGTGGAGTGGTATCATTAAATATTGGTGTGGTATCATTATACAGTGGTGTGGTATCATTATATAGTGGAGTGGTATCATTATACTGGTCATTATATAGTGGAGTGGTATCATTATATATTGGAGTGGTATCAGTATACTGGTCATTATACAGTGGTGTGGTATCATTATATAGTGGTGTGGTATCATTATATAGTGGTGTGGTATCATTATATAGTGGTGTGGTATCATTATATAGTGGTGTGGTATCATTATATAGTGGTGTGGTATCATTATATAGTGGTGTGGTATCATTATATAGTGGAGTGGTATCAGTATACTGGTCATTATACAGTGGTGTGGTATCATTATATAGTGGTGTGGTATCATTATACTGGTCATTATATAGTGGTGTGGTATCATTATATATTGGAGTGGTATCATTATATAGTGGTGTGGTATCATTATATAGTGGTGTGGTATCATTATATAGTGGTGTGGTATCATTATATATTGGAGTGGTATCAATATACTGGTCATTATAGAGGGGTGTGGTATCATTATATAGTGGTGTGGTATCATTATATAGTGGTGTGGTATCAGTATACTGGTCATTATAGTGGTGTGGTATCATTATATAGTGGTGTGGTATCATTATACTGGTCATTATACAGTGGTGTGGTATCATTATATAGTGGTGTGGTATCATTATATATTGGTGTGATATCATTATATAGTGTTGTGGTATCATTATACAGTGGTATCATTATAGCGGTGTGGTATCATTATACTGGTCATTATATAGTGGTGTGGTATCATTATATAGTGGTGTGGTATCATTATACAGTGGTGTGGTATCATTATATAGTGGTGTGGTATCATTATATAGTGGTGTGGTATCATTATATAGTGGTGTGGTATCATTATATAGTGGTGTGGTATCATTATACAGTGGTGTGGTATCATTATATAGTGGTGTGGTATCATTATATAGTGGTGTGGTATCATTATATAGTGGTGTGGTATCATTATATAGTGGTGTGGTATCATTATACAGTGGTGTGGTATCATTATATAGTGGTGTGGTATCATTACACTGGTCATTATATAGTGGTGTGGTATCATTATATAGTGGTGTGGTATCATTATATAGTGGTGTGGTATCATTATACAGCTGTGTGGTATCATTATATAGTGGTGTGGTATCATTATATAGTGGTGTGGTATCATTATATAGTGGTGTGGTATCATTATATAGTGGTGTGGTATCATTATATAGTGGTGTGGTATCATTATATAGTGGTGTGGTATCATTATATATTGGAGTGGTATCAGTATACTGGTCATTATACAGTGGTGTGGTATCATTATATAGTGGTGTGGTATCATTATATAGTGGTGTGGTATCATTATATAGTGGTGTGGTATCATATATAGTGTGTGGTATCATTATACAGTGGTGTGGTATCATTATATAGTGGTGTGGTATCATTATATAGTGGTGTGGTATCATTATATAGTGGTGTGGTATCATTATATAGTAGTGGTATCAGTATACTGGTCATTATACAGTGGTGTGGTATCATTATATAGTGGTGTGGTATCATTATACTGGTCATTATATAGTGGTGTGGTATCATTATATATTGGTGTGGTATCATTATATAGTGGTGTGGTATCATTATATAGTGGTGTGGTATCATTATATAGTGGTGTGGTATCATTATATATTGGAGTGGTATCAGTATACTGGTCATTATAGTGGTGTGGTATCATTATATAGTGGTGTGGTATCATTATATAGTGGTGTGGTATCATATACTGGTATAGTGGTGTGGTATCATTATATAGTGGTGTGGTATCATTATACTGGTCATTATACAGTGGTGTGGTATCATTATATAGTGGTGTGGTATCATTATATAGTGGAGTGGTATCAGTATACTGGTCATTATACAGTGGTGTGGTATCATTATATAGTGGTGTGGTATCATTATACTGGTCATTATATAGTGGTGTGGTATCATTATATATTGGAGTGGTATCATTATATAGTGGTGTGGTATCATTATATAGTGGTGTGGTATCATTATATAGTGGTGTGGTATCATTATATATTGGAGTGGTATCAGTATACTGGTCATTATAGCGGTGTGGTATCATTATATAGTGGTGTGGTATCATTATATAGTGGTGTGGTATCAGTATACTGGTCATTATAGAGGGGTGTGGTATCATTATATAGTGGTGTGGTATCATTATACTGGTCATTATACAGTGGTGTGGTATCATTATATAGTGGTGTGGTATCATTATATATTGGTGTGATATCATTATATAGTGTTGTGGTATCATTATACAGTGGTATCATTATAGCGGTGTGGTATCATTATACTGGTCATTATATAGTGGTGTGGTATCATTATATAGTGGTGTGGTATCATTATACAGTGGTGTGGTATCATTATATAGTGGTGTGGTATCATTATATAGTGGTGTGGTATCATTATATAGTGGTGTGGTATCATTATATAGTGGTGTGGTATCATTATATAGTGGTGTGGTATCATTATACAGCTGTGTGGTATCATTATATAGTGGTGTGGTATCATTATATAGTGGTGTGGTATCATTATATATTGGTGTCGTATCATTACACTGGTCATTATATAGTGGTGTGGTATCATTATATAGTGGTGTGGTATCATTATATAGTGGTGTGGTATCATTATACAGCTGTGTGGTATCATTATATAGTGGTGTGGTATCATTATATAGTGGTGTGGTATCATTATACAGTGGTGTGGTATCATTATATAGTGGTGTGGTATCATTATATAGTGGTGTGGTATCATTATATAGTGGTGTGGTATCATTATATAGTGGTATCATTATATAGTGGTATCATTATACTGGTCATTATACAGTGGTGTGGTATCATTATACTGGTCATTATATAGTGGAGTGGTATCATTAAATATTTGTGTGGTATCATTATACAGTGGTGTGGTATCATTATATAGTGGAGTGGTATCATTATACTGGTCATTATATAGTGGAGTGGTATCATTATATATTGGAGTGGTATCAGTATACTGGTCATTATACAGTGGTGTGGTATCATTATATAGTGGTGTGGTATCATTATATAGTGGTGTGGTATCATTATATAGTGGTGTGGTATCATTATACTGGTCATTATACAGTGGTGTGGTATCATTATATAGTGGTGTGGTATCATTATATAGTGGTGTGGTATCATTATATAGTGGTGTGGTATCATTATATAGTGGAGTGGTATCAGTATACTGGTCATTATACAGTGGTGTGGTATCATTATATAGTGGTGTGGTATCATTATACTGGTCATTATATAGTGGTGTGGTATCATTATATATTGGAGTGGTATCATTATATAGTGGTGTGGTATCATTATATAGTGGTGTGGTATCATTATATAGTGGTGTGGTATCATTATATATTGGAGTGGTATCAGTATACTGGTCATTATAGCGGTGTGGTATCATTATATAGTGGTGTGGTATCATTATATAGTGGTGTGGTATCAGTATACTGGTCATTATAGAGGGGTGTGGTATCATTATATAGTGGTGTGGTATCATTATACTGGTCATTATACAGTGGTGTGGTATCATTATATAGTGGTGTGGTATCATTATATATTGGTGTGATATCATTATATAGTGTTGTGGTATCATTATACAGTGGTATCATTATAGCGGTGTGGTATCATTATACTGGTCATTATATAGTGGTGTGGTATCATTATATAGTGGTGTGGTATCATTATATAGTGGAGTGGTATCAGTATACTGGTCATTATACAGTGGTGTGGTATCATTATATAGTGGTGTGGTATCATTATACTGGTCATTATATAGTGGTGTGGTATCATTATATATTGGAGTGGTATCATTATATAGTGGTGTGGTATCATTATATAGTGGTGTGGTATCATTATATAGTGGTGTGGTATCATTATATATTGGAGTGGTATCAGTATACTGGTCATTATAGCGGTGTGGTATCATTATATAGTGGTGTGGTATCATTATATAGTGGTGTGGTATCAGTATACTGGTCATTATAGAGGGGTGTGGTATCAATATATAGTGGTGTGGTATCATTATATAGTGGTTTGGTATCATTATATAGTGGTGTGGTATCATTATACTGGTCATTATACAGTGGTGTGGTATCATTATATAGTGGTGTGGTATCATTATATATTGGTGTGATATCATTATATAGTGTTGTGGTATCATTATACAGTGGTATCATTATAGCGGTGTGGTATCATTATACTGGTCATTATATAGTGGTGTGGTATCATTATATAGTGGTGTGGTATCATTATACAGTGGTGTGGTATCATTATATAGTGGAATGGTATCATTATACTGGTCATTATATAGTGGTGTGGTATCATTATATAGTGGAGTGGTATCATTATATAGTGGTTTGGTATCATTATATAGTGGTGTGGTATCATTATATATTGGTGTGGTATCATTATATATTGGTGTGGTATCATTATATAGTGGTGTGGTGTCATTATATAGTGGTGTGGTATCATTATATAGTTGTGTGGTATCATTATATAGTGGTGTAGTATCATTATATAGTGGAATGGTATCATTATACTGGTCATTATATAGTGGTGTGGTATCGTAATATAGTGGTGTGGTATCATTATATATTGGTGTGATATCATTATATAGTGGAATGGTATCATTATACTGGTCATTATATAGTGGTGTGGTATCATTATATAGTGGAGTGGTATCATTATACTGGTCATTATATAGTGGTGTGGTATCATTATATAGTGGAGTGGTATCATTATACTGGTCATTATATAGTGGTGTGGTATCATTATATAGTGTTGTGGTATCATTATACAGTGGTATCATTATAGCGGTGTGGTATCATTATATAGTGGTGTGGTATCATTATATAGTGGTGTGGTATCATTATATAGTGGTGTGGTATCATTATATAGTGGTGTGGTATCATTATATAGTGGTGTGGTATCATTATATAGTGGTGGTGTGGTATCATTATATAGTGGTGTGGTATCATTATACAGCGGTGTGGTATCATTATATAGTGGTGTGGTATCATTATATAGTGGTGTGGTATCATTATATAGTGGTGTGGTATCATTATATAGTGGTGTGGTATCATTATATAGTGGTGTGGTATCATTATATAGTGGTGTGGTATCATTATATAGTGGTGTGGTATCATTATACAGTGGTGTGGTATCATTATATAGTGGTGTGGTATCATTATATAGTGGTGTGGTATCATTATATAGTGGAGTGGTATCATTATATAGTGGTGTGGTATCATTATATAGTGGTGTGGTATCATTATATAGTGGTGTGGTATCATTATATAGTGGTATCATTATATAGTGGTGTGGTATCATTATATAGTGGTATCATTATATAGTGGAGTGGTATCATTATACTGGTCATTATATAGTGGAGTGGTATCATTAAATATTGGTGTGGTATCATTATACAGTGGTGTGGTATCATTATATAGTGGAGTGGTATCATTATACTGGTCATTATATAGTGGAGTGGTATCATTATATATTGGAGTGGTATCAGTATACTGGTCATTATACAGTGGTGTGGTATCATTATATAGTGGTGTGGTATCATTATATAGTGGTGTGGTATCATTATATAGTGGAGTGGTATCATTATATAGTGGTGTGGTATCATTATATAGTGGTGTGGTATCATTATATAGTGGTGTGGTATCATTATATAGTGGTGTGGTATCAGTATACTGGTATATATCATTATATAGTGGTGTGGTATCATTATACTGGTCATTATATAGTGGTGTGGTGTGGTATCATTATATATACTGGTATCATTATATAGTGGTGTGGTATCATTATATAGTGGTGTGGTATCATTATATAGTGGTGTGGTATCATTATATAGTGGTGTGGTATCATTATATAGTGGTGTGGTATCATTATATATAGTGGTATCAGTATACTGGTCATTATATAGTGGTGTGGTATCATTATATAGTGGTGTGGTATCATTATATAGTGGTGTGGTATCATTATATAGTGGTGTGGTATCATTATATAGTGGTGTGGTATCATTATATAGTGGTGTGGTATCAGTATACTGGTCATTATATTGGTGGTCATTATATAGTGGTGTGGTATCATTATATAGTGGTGTGGTATCATTATACTGGTCATTATATAGTGGTGTGGTATCATTATATAGTGGTGTGGTATCATTATAGTGGTGTGGTATCATTATATAGTGGTGTGGTATCATTATATAGTGGTGTGGTATCATTATATAGTGGTAGTGGTGGTATCATTATATAGTGGTGTGGTATCATTATATAGTGGTGGTATCATTTATAGTGGTGTGGTATCATTATATAGTGGTGTGGTATCATTATATAGTGGTGTGGTATCATTATATAGTGGTGTGGTATCATTATATAGTGGTGTGGTATCATTATATAGTGGTGTGGTATCATTATATAGTGGTGTGGTATCATTATATAGTGGTGTGGTATCATTATATAGTGGTGTGGTATCATTATATAGTGGTGTCATCATTATACAGTGGTATCATTATATAGTGGTGTGGTATCATTATATAGTGGTGTGGTATCATTATATAGTGGTGTGGTATCATTATATATTGGTGTGGTATCATTATATAGTGGTGTGGTATCATTATATAGTGGAGCGGTGTGGTATCAGTTATATCATTATATAGTGGTGTGGTATCATTATATAGTGGTGTGGTATCATATATATCATTATATAGTGGTGTGGTATCATTATATATTGGGTGGTATCATTATATAGTGGTGTGGTATCATTATATAGTGGTGTGGTATCATTATATAGTGGTGTGGTATCATTATATGGTGTGGTATCAGTATACTGGTCATTATAGTGGTGTGGTATCATTATATAGTGGTGTGGTATCATTATATAGTGGTGTGGTATCAGTATACTGGTCATTATAGGGGTGTGGTATCAATATATAGTGGTGTGGTATCATTATATAGTGGTTTGGTATCATTATATAGTGGTGTGGTATCATTATACTGGTCATTATACAGTGGTGTGGTATCATTATATAGTGGTGTGGTATCATTATATATTGGTGTGATATCATTATATAGTGTTGTGGTATCATTATACAGTGGTATCATTATAGCGGTGTGGTATCATTATACTGGTCATTATATAGTGGTGTGGTATCATTATATAGTGGTGTGGTATCATTATACAGTGGTGTGGTATCATTATATAGTGGAATGGTATCATTATACTGGTCATTATATAGTGGTGTGGTATCATTATATAGTGGAGTGGTATCATTATATAGTGGTTTGGTATCATTATATAGTGGTGTGGTATCATTATATATTGGTGTGGTATCATTATATATTGGTGTGGTATCATTATATAGTTGTGTGGTATCATTATATAGTGGTGTAGTATCATTATATAGTTGGTGTGGAGTGGTATCATTATACTGGTCATTATATAGTGGTGTGGTATCATAATATAGTGGTGTGGTATCATTATATATTGGTGTGGTATCATTATATAGTGGTGTGGTATCATTATACTGGTCATTATATAGTGGTGTGGTATCATTATATAGTGGTGTGGTATCATTATATACTGGTCATTATATAGTGGTGTGGTATCATTATATAGTGTGGTATCATTATACTGGTCATTATATAGTGGTGTGGTATCATTATATAGTGTTGTGGTATCATTATACAGTGGTATCATTATAGCGGTGTGGTATCATTATATAGTGGTGTGGTATCATTATATAGTGGAGTGGTATCAGTATACTGGTCATTATACAGTGGTGTGGTATCATTATATAGTGGTGTGGTATCATTATACTGGTCATTATATAGTGGTGTGGTATCATTATATATTGGAGTGGTATCATTATATAGTGGTGTGGTATCATTATATAGTGGTGTGGTATCATTATATAGTGGTGTGGTATCATTATATATTGGAGTGGTATCAATATACTGGTCATTATAGTGGTGTGGTATCATTATATAGTGGTGTGGTATCATTATATAGTGGTGTGGTATCAGTATACTGGTCATTATAGAGTGGTGTGGTATCATTATATAGTGGTGTGGTATCATTATACTGGTCATTATACAGTGGTGTGGTATCATTATATAGTGGTGTGGTATCATTATATATTGGTGTGATATCATTATATAGTGTTGTGGTATCATTATATAGTGGTGTGGTATCATTATAGTGGTGTGGTATCATTATACTGGTCATTATATAGTGGTGTGGTATCATTATATAGTGGTGTGGTATCATTATACAGTGGTGTGGTATCATTATATAGTGGTGTGGTATCATTATATAGTGGTGTGGTATCATTATACAGTGGTGTGGTATCATTATATAGTGGAATGGTATCATTATATAGTGGAGTGGTATCATTATATAGTGGTATCATTATATAGTGGTGTGGTATCATTATATAGTGGTGTGGTATCATTATATATGGTGTGGTATCATTATATAGTGGTGTGGTATCATTATATAGTGGTATCATTATATAGTGGAGTGGTATCATTATACTGGTCATTATATAGTGGTGTGGTATCATTAAATATTGGTGTGGTATCATTATATAGTGGTGTGGTATCATTATATAGTGGAGTGGTATCATTATATACTGGTCATTATATAGTGGTGTGGTATCATTATATAGTGGTGTGGTATCAGTATACTGGTCATTATACAGTGGTGTGGTATCATTATATAGTGGTGTGGTATCATTATATAGTGGTGTGGTATCATTATATAGTGGAGTGGTATCATTATATAGTGGTGTGGTATCATTATATAGTGGTGTGGTATCATTATATAGTGGTGTGGTATCATTATATAGTGGAGTGGTATCAGTATACTGGTCATTATACAGTGGTGTGGTATCATTATATAGTGGTGTGGTATCATTATACTGGTCATTATATAGTGGTGTGGTATCATTATATAGTGGTGTGGTATCATTATATAGTGGTGTGGTATCATTATATATTGGAGTGGTATCAATATACTGGTCATTATAGCGGTGTGGTATCATTATATAGTGGTGTGGTATCATTATATAGTGGTGTGGTATCATTATACTGGTCATTATATAGTGGTGTGGTATCATTATATAGTGGTGTGGTATCATTATACTGGTCATTATACAGTGGTGTGGTATCATTATATAGTGGTGTGGTATCATTATATATTGGTGTGATATCATTATATAGTGTTGTGGTATCATTATACAGTGGTATCATTATAGCGGTGTGGTATCATTATACTGGTCATTATATAGTGGTGTGGTATCATTATATAGTGGTGTGGTATCATTATACAGTGGTGTGGTATCATTATATAGTGGTGTGGTATCATTATATAGTGGTGTGGTATCATTATATAGTGGTGTGGTATCATTATATAGTGGAATGGTATCATTATATAGTGGTGTGGTATCATTATATAGTGGTGTGGTATCATTATATAGTGGTGTGGTATCATTATATAGTGGTGTGGTATCATTATATAGTGGTATCATTATATAGTGGTGTGGTATCATTATATAGTGGTATCATTATATAGTGGAGTGGTATCATTATACTGGTCATTATATAGTGGAGTGGTATCATTAAATATTGGTGTGGTATCATTATACAGTGGTGTGGTATCATTATATAGTGGAGTGGTATCATTATACTGGTCATGGTATATAGTGGTGTGGTATCATTATATATTGGAGTGGTATCAGTATACTGGTCATTATACAGTGGTGTGGTATCATTATATAGTGGTGTGGTATCATTATATAGTGGTGTGGTATCATTATATAGTGGAGTGGTATCATTATATAGTGGTGTGGTATCATTATATAGTGGTGTGGTATCATTATATAGTGGTGTGGTATCATTATATGGTCAGTGGTATCAGTATACTGGTCATTATACAGTGGTGTGGTATCATTATATAGTGGTGTGGTATCATTATACTGGTCATTATATAGTGGTGTGGTATCATTATATAGTGGTGGTATCATTATATAGTGGTGTGGTATCATTATATAGTGGTGTGGTATCATTATATATTGGAGTGGTATCATTATACTGGTCATTATAGCGGTGTGGTATCATTATATAGTGGTGTGGTATCATTATATAGTGGTGTGGTATCAGTATACTGGTCATTATACAGTGGTGTGGTATCATTATATATTGGTGTGGTATCATTATATACAGTGGTGTGGTATCATTATATAGTGGTGTGGTATCATTATATAGTGGTGTGGTATCATTATATAGTGGAGTGGTATCATTATATAGTGGTGTGGTATCATTATATAGTGGTGTGGTATCATTATATAGTGGTGTGGTATCATTATATAGTGGAGTGGTATCAGTATACTGGTCATTATACAGTGGTGTGGTATCATTATATAGTGGTGTGGTATCATTATACTGGTCATTATATAGTGGTGTGGTATCATTATATAGTGGTGTGGTATCATTATATAGTGGTGTGGTATCATTATATATTGGTCAGTGGTATCATATACTGGTCATATAGTGGTGTGGTATCATTATATAGTGGTGTGGTATCATTATATAGTGGTGTGGTATCAGTATACTGGTCATTATAGAGGTGGTGTGGTATCATTATATAGTGGTGTGGTATCATTATACTGGTCATTATACAGTGGTGTGGTATCATTATATAGTGGTGTGGTATCATTATATATTGGTGTGATATCATTATATAGTGTTGTGGTATCATTATACAGTGGTATCATTATAGCGGTGTGGTATCATTATACTGGTCATTATATAGTGGTGTGGTATCATTATACAGTGGTGTGGTATCATTATATAGTGGTGTGGTATCATTATATAGTGGTGTGGTATCATTATATAGTGGTGTGGTATCATTATACTGGTCATTATATAGTGGTGTGGTATCATTATATAGTGGTGTGGTATCATATATAGTGGTGTGGTATCATTATATAGTGGTGTGGTATCATTATATAGTGGTGTGGTATCATTATATAGTGGTGGTATCATTAAATAGTGGTGTGGTATCATTATATAGTGGTGTGGTATCATTATATAGTGGTGTGGTATCATTATATAGTGGTGTGGTATCATTATACTGGTCATTATATAGGGGTGTGGTATCATTATATAGTGGTGTGGTATCATTATACTGGTCATTATATAGTGGTGTGGTATCATTATATAGTGGTGTGGTATCATTATACAGTGGTGTGGTATCATTATATAGTGGTGTGGTATCATTATATAGTGGTGTGGTATCATTATAGTGTTGTGGTATCATTATATAGTGGTATCATTATATAGTGGTGTGGTATCATTATATAGTGGTGTGGTATCATTATATAGTGGTGTGGTATCATTATATAGTGGTGTGGTATCATTATATAGTGGTGTGGTATCATTATATAGTGGTGTGGTATCATTATATAGTGGTGTGGTATCATTATATAGTGGGTGGTGTGGTATCATTATATAGTGGTGTGGTATCATTATATAGTGGTGTGGTATCATTATATATGTGGTGTGGTATCATTATATAGTGGTGTGGTATCATTATATATTGGTGTGGTATCATTATATATGGAGTGGTATCATTATATAGTGGTGTGGTATCATTATATAGTGGTGTGGTATCATTATATAGTGGTGTGGTATCATTATATATTGGTGTGGTATCAGTATACTGGTCATTATATAGCGGTGTGGTATCATTATATAGTGGTGTGGTATCATTATATAGTGGTGTGGTATCATTATACTGGTGTACTGGTCATTATATAGTGGTGTGGTATCATTATATAGTGGTGTGGTATCATTATACTGGTCATATATTTATAGTGGTGTGGTATCATTATATAGTGGTGTGGTATCATTATATATTGGTGTGATATCATTATATAGTGTTGTGGTATCATTATACAGTGGTATCATTATAGCGGTGTGGTATCATTATACTGGTCATATATAGTGGTGTGGTATCATTATATAGTGGTGTGGTATCATTATACAGTGGAGTGGTATCATTATATAGTGGTGTGGTATCATTATATAGTGGTGTGGTATCATTATATAGTGGTGTGGTATCATTATACTGGTCATTATACAGGGGTGTGGTATCATTATATAGTGGAGTGGTATCATTATATAGTGGAGTGGTGTCATTATATAGTGGAGTGGTATCATTATATAGTGGAGTGGTATCATTATATAGTGGTATCATTAAATAGTGGTGTGGTATCATTATATAGTGGTGTGGTATCATTATATAGTGGTGTGGTATCATTATATAGTGGTGTGGTATCATTATACTGGTCATTATATAGTGGTGTGGTATCATTATATAGTGGTGTGGTATCATTATACTGGTCATTATATAGTGGTGTGGTATCATTATATAGTGGTGTGGTATCATTATACTGGTCATTATATAGTGGTGTGGTATCATTATATAGTGGTGTGGTATCATTATATAGTGGTGTGGTATCAGTGGTATCATTATATGTGGTATCATTATATAGTGGAGTGGTATCATTATATAGTGGTGTGGTATCATTATACTGGTCATTATATAGTGGTGTGGTATCATTATATAGTGGTGTGGTATCATTATATAGTGGTATCATTATACAGTGTGTGGTATCATTATATAGTGGTGTGGTATCATTATATAGTGGTGTGGTATCATTATATAGTGGTATCATTATATGTGGTATCATTATATAGTGGTATCATTATATAGTGGTGTGGTATCATTATATAGTGGTGTGGTATCATTATATATTGGTGTGGTATCATTATATAGTGGTGTGGTATCATTATATATTGGTGTGGTATCATTATACTGGTCATTATATAGTGGTGTGGTATCATTATATAGTGGAGTGGTATCATTATATAGTGGTGTGGTATCATTATATAGTGGTGTGGTATCATTATATAGTGGTGTGGTATCATTATATATTGGTGTGGTATCATTATACTGGTCATTATATAGTGGTGTGGTATCATTATATATTGGTGTGGTATCATTATATAGTAGTGGTATCATTATACTGGTCATTATATAGTGGTGTGGTATCATTATATAGTGGGTGGTATCATTATATAGTAGTGGTATCATTATATAGTGGTGTGGTATCATTTATATTGGTGTGGTATCATTATATAGTGGTGTGGTATCATTATATAGTGGAGTGGTATCATTATATAGTGGTGTGGTATCATTATACTGGTCATATATAGTGGAGTGGTATCATTATATAGTGGTGTGGTATCATTATATATTGGTGTGGTATCATTATATAGTGGTGTGGTATCATTTCATATTGGTGTGGTATCATTATATAGTGGTGTGGTATCATTATATATTGGTGTGATATCATTATATAGTGTTGTGGTATCATTATACAGTGGTATCATTATAGCGGTGTGGTATCATTATACTGGTCATTATATAGTGGTGTGGTATCATTATATAGTGGTGTGGTATCATTATACAGTGGAGTGGTATCATTATATAGTGGTGTGGTATCATTATATAGTGGTGTGGTATCATTATATAGTGGTGTGGTATCATTATACTGGTCATTATACAGGTGGTGTGGTATCATTATATAGTGGAGTGGTGTCATTATATAGTGGTGTGGTGTCATTATATAGTGGTGTGGTATCATTATATAGTGGAGTGGTATCATTATATAGTGGTATCATATCAATAGTGGTGTGGTATCATTATATAGTGGAGTGGTATCATTATATAGTGGTGTGGTATCATTATATAGTGGTGTGGTATCATTATACTGGTCATTATATAGTGGTGTGGTATCATTATATAGTGGTGTGGTATCATTATACTGGTCATTATATAGTGGTGTGGTATCATTATATAGTGGAGTGGTATCATTATATAGTGGTATCATTAAATAGTGGTGTGGTATCATTATATAGTGGAGTGGTATCATTATATAGTGGTGTGGTATCATTATATAGTGGTGTGGGATCATTATACTGGTCATTATATAGTGGTGTGGTATCATTATATAGTGGTGTGGTATCATTATATCATTATATAGTGGTGTGGTATCATTATATAGTGGTGTGGTATCATTATATAGCGGTGTGGTATCATTATATAGTGGTGTGGTATCATTATATAGTGGTGTGGTATCATTATATAGTGGTGTGGTATCATTATATAGTGGTGTAGTATCATTATACAGTGGTGTGGTATCATTATACAGTGGTATCATTATAGCGGTGTGGTATCATTATATAGTGGTGTGGTATCATTATATAGTGGAGTGGTATCATTATATAGTGGTGTGGTATCATTATATAGTGGTGTGGTATCATTATATAGTGGTGTGGTATCATTATATAGTGGTGTGGTATCATTATATAGTGCTGTGGTATCATTATACAGCTGTGTGGTATCATTATATAGTGGTGTGGTATCATTATATAGTGGTGTGGTATCATTATATAGTGGAGTGGTATCATTATATAGTGGTGTGGTATCATTATATAGTGGCGTGGTATCATTATATAGTGGTGTGGTATCATTATATAGTGGTATCATTATATAGTGGTGTGGTATCATTATATAGTGGAGTGGTATCATTATACTGGTCATTATATAGTGGAGTGGTATCATTAAATATTGGTGTGGTATCATTATACAGTGGTGTGGTATCATTATGTAGTGGAGTGGTATCATTATACTGGTCATTATATAGTGGAGTGGTATCATTATATATTGGAGTGGTATCAGTATACTGGTCATTATACAGTGGTGTGGTATCATTATATAGTGGTGTGGTATCATTATATAGTGGTGTGGTATCATTATATAGTGGAGTGGTATCATTATATAGTGGTGTGGTATCATTATATAGTGGTGTGGTATCATTATATAGTGGTGTGGTATCATTATATAGTGGAGTGGTATCAGTATACTGGTCATTATACAGTGGTGTGGTATCATTATATAGTGGTGTGGTATCATTATACTGGTCATTATATAGTGGTGTGGTATCATTATATATTGGAGTGGTATCATTATATAGTGGTGTGGTATCATTATATAGTGGTGTGGTATCATTATATAGTGGTGTGGTATCATTATATATTGGAGTGGTATCAATATACTGGTCATTATAGCGGTGTGGTATCATTATATAGTCGTGTGGTATCATTATATAGTGGTGTGGTATCAGTATACTGGTCATTATAGAGGGGTGTGGTATCATTATATAGTGGTGTGGTATCATTATACTGGTCATTATACAGTGGTGTGGTATCATTATATAGTGGTGTGGTATCATTATATATTGGTGTGATATCATTATATAGTGTTGTGGTATCATTATACAGTGGTATCATTATAGCGGTGTGGTATCAGGTATCATTATACTGGTCATTATATAGTGGTGTGGTATCATTATATAGTGGTGTGGTATCATTATACAGTGGTGTGGTATCATTATATAGTGGTGTGGTATCATTATATAGTGGTGTGGTATCATTATATAGTGGTGTGGTATCATTATATAGTGGAATGGTATCATTATATAGTGGTGTGGTATCATTATATAGTGGTGTGGTATCATTATATAGTGGTGTGGTATCATTATATAGTGGTGTGGTATCATTATATAGTGGTATCATTATATAGTGGTGTGGTATCATTATATAGTGGTATCATTATATAGTGGAGTGGTATCATTATACTGGTCATTATATAGTGGAGTGGTATCATTAAATATTGGTGTGGTATCATTATACAGTGGTGTGGTATCATTATATAGTGGAGTGGTATCATTATACTGGTCATTATATAGTGGAGTGGTATCATTATATATTGGAGTGGTATCAGTATACTGGTCATTATACAGTGGTGTGGTATCATTATATAGTGGTGTGGTATCATTATATAGTGGTGTGGTATCATTATATAGTGGTGTGGTATCATTATATAGTGGTGTGGTATCATTATATAGTGGTGTGGTATCATTATATAGTGGTGTGGTATCATTATATAGTGGTGTGGTATCAGTATACTGGTCATTATAGTGGTGTGGTATCATTATATAGTGGTGTGGTATCATTATACTGGTCATTATATAGTGGTGTGGTATCATTATATAGTGGTGTGGTATCATTATATAGTGGTGTGGTATCATTATATATTGGAGTGGTATCAGTATACTGGTCATTATAGTGGTGTGGTATCATTATATAGTGGTGTGGTATCATTATATAGTGGTGTGGTATCAGTATACTGGTCATTATAGAGTGGTGTGGTATCATTATATAGTGGTGTGGTATCATTATATAGTGGTATCATTATACTGGTATCATTATATAGTGGTGTGGTATCATTATATATTGGTGTGGTATCACTGGTCATTATAGTGGTGTGGTATCATTATATAGTGGTGTGGTATCATTATATAGTGGTGTGGTATCATTATATAGTGGTGTGGTATCATTATATAGTGGTGTGGTATCATTATATAGTGGTGTGGTATCATTATATAGTGGTGTGGTATCATTATACTGGTCATTATATAGTGGTGTGGTATCATTATACTGGTCATTATATAGTGGTGTGGTATCATTATATAGTGGTGTGGTATCATTATATAGTGGTGTGGTATCATTATATAGTGGTGTGGTATCATTATATAGTGGTGTGGTATCATTATATATTGGAGTGGTATCATTATACTGGTCATTATAGTGGTGTGGTATCATTATATAGTGGTATCATTATATAGTGGTGTGGTATCATTATATAGTGGTGTGGTATCATTATATAGTGGTGTGGTATCATTATATAGTGGTGTGGTATCATTATATAGTGGTGTGGTATCATTATATAGTGGTGTGGTATCATTATATAGTGGAATGGTATCATTATATAGTGGTGTGGTATCATTATATAGTGGTGTGGTATCATTATATAGTGGTGTGGTATCATTATATAGTGGTGTGGTATCATTATATGTGTGGTATCATTATATAGTGGTGTGGTATCATTATATAGTGGTGTGGTATCATTATATAGTGGTGTGGTATCATTATATAGTGGTGTGGTATCATTATACTGGTCATTATATAGTGGTGTGGTATCATTATATATAGTGGGTATGTGGTATCATTATATAGTGGTGTGGTATCATTATATAGTGGTGTGGTATCATTATATAGTGGTGTGGTATCATTATATAGTGGTATCATTATATAGTGGTGTGGTATCATTATATAGTGGTGTGGTATCATTATATAGTGGTGTGGTATCATTATATAGTGGTGTGGTATCATTATACTGGTCATTATATAGTGGTGTGGTATCATTATATAGTGGTGTGGTATCATTATACTGGTCATTATATAGTGGTGTGGTATCATTATATAGTGGTGTGGTATCATTATATAGTGGTGTGGTATCATTATATATTGGAGTGGTATCAGTATATCATTATAGTGGTGTGGTATCATTATATAGTGGTGTGGTATCATTATATAGTGGTGTGGTATCATTATATAGTGGTGTGGTATCATTATATAGTGGTGTGGTATCATTATACTGGTCATTATACAGTGGTGTGGTATCATTATATAGTGGTGTGGTATCATTATATATTGGTGTGATATCATTATATAGTGTTGTGGTATCATTATATAGCGGTGTGGTATCATTATACTGGTCATTATATAGTGGTGTGGTATCATTATATAGTGGTGTGGTATCATTATATAGTGGTGTGGTATCATTATATAGTGGTGTGGTATCATTATATAGTGGTGTGGTATCATTATACTGGTCATTATAGTGGTGTGGTATCATTATATAGTGGTGTGGTATCATTATATAGTGTGGTGTCATTATATAGTGGTGTGGTATCATTATATAGTGGAGTGGTATCATTATATAGTGGTATCATTATATAGTGGTGTGGTATCATTATATAGTGGTGTGGTATCATTATATAGTGGTGTGGTATCATTATATAGTGGTGTGGTATCATTATACTGGTCATTATATAGTGGTGTGGTATCATTATATAGTGGTGTGGTATACATTATATAGTGGTGTGGTATCATTATATAGTGGTGTGGTATCATTATACTGGTCATTATATAGTGGTGTGGTATCATTATATAGTGGTGTGGTATCATTATATAGTGGTGTGGTATCATTATATAGTGGTGTGGTATCATTATATAGTGTGGTATCATTATATACTGGTCATTATATAGTGGTGTGGTATCATTATATAGTGGTGTGGTATCATTATATAGTGGTGTGGTATCATTATATAGTGTGGTATCATTATACAGTGGTGTGGTATCATTATATAGTGGTGTGGTATCATTATACTGGTATCATTATATAGTGGTGTGGTATCATTATATAGTGGTGTGGTATCATTATATAGTGGTGTGGTATCATTATATATTGGTGTGGTATCATTATATAGTGGTGTGGTATCATTATATATTGGTGTGGTATCATTATATAGTGGTGTGGTATCATTATATAGTGGTGTGGTATCATTATATAGTGGTGTGGTATCATTATATATTGGTGTGGTATCATTATACTGGTCATATATAGTGGTGTGGTATCATTATATAGTGGTGTGGTATCATTATATAGTGGTGTGGTATCATTATACTGGTCATTATAGTGGTGTGGTATCATTATATAGTGGTGTGGTATCATTATATAGTGGTGTGGTATCATTATATAGTGGTGTGGTATCATTATATAGTGGTGTGGTATCATTATATAGTGGTGTGGTATCATATATATTGGTGTGATATCATTATATAGTGTTGTGGTATCATTATACAGTGGTATCATTATATATTGGTGTGGTATCATTATACTGGTCATTATATAGTGGTGTGGTATCATTATATAGTGGTGTGGTATCATTATATACAGTGGTATCATTATATAGTGGTGTGGTATCATTATATAGTGGTGTGGTATCATTATATAGTGGTGT
Source organism: Oncorhynchus nerka (assembly GCF_034236695.1). NCBI lineage: Eukaryota > Metazoa > Chordata > Actinopteri > Salmoniformes > Salmonidae > Oncorhynchus > Oncorhynchus nerka. The sequence continues at coordinate 65,887,790 of NC_088403.1, forward strand.
GGTATCATTATACTGGTCATTATAGTGGTGTGGTATCATTATATAGTGGTGTCATTATATGGTATCATTATATAGTGGTATCATTATATAGTGGTGTGGTATCATTATATAGTGGTATCATTATATAGTGGTGTGGTATCATTATATAGTGGTGTGGTATCATTATATAGTGGTGTGGTATCATTATATAGTGGTGTGGTATCATTATACTGGTCATTATATAGCGGTGTGGTATCATTATATAGTGGTGTGGTATCATTATACTGGTCATTATATAGTGGTGTGGTATCATTATATAGTGGTGTGGTATCAGTGGTATCATTATAGTGGTGTGGTATCATTATATAGTGGTGTGGTATCATTATATAGTGGTGTGGTATCATTATATAGTGGTGTGGATCATTATACTGGTCATTATATAGTGGTGTGGTATCATTATATAGTGGTGTGGTATCATTATACTGGTCATTATATAGTGGTGTGGTATCATTATATAGTGGTGTGGTATCATTATATAGTGGTGTGGTATCATTATATAGTGGTGTGGTATCATTATATAGTGGTGTGGTATCATTATATAGTGGTGTGGTATCATTATATAGTGGTGTAGTATCATTATACAGTGGTGTGGTATCATTATACAGTGGTATCATTATAGCGGTGTGGTATCATTATATAGTGGTGTGGTATCATTATATAGTGGAGTGGTATCATTATATAGTGGTGTGGTATCATTATATAGTGGTGTGGTATCATTATATAGTGGTGTGGTATCATTATATAGTGGTGTGGTATCATTATATAGTGCTGTGGTATCATTATACAGCTGTGTGGTATCATTATATAGTGGTGTGGTATCATTATATAGTGGTGTGGTATCATTATATAGTGGTGTGGTATCATTATATAGTGGTGTGGTATCATTATATAGTGGTGTGGTATCATTATATAGTGGTGTGGTATCATTATATAGTGGTATCATTATATAGTGGTGTGGTATCATTATATAGTGGTGTGGTATCATTATACTGGTCATTATATAGTGGAGTGGTATCATTAAATATTGGTGTGGTATCATTATAGTGGTGTGGTATCATTATATAGTGGTGTGGTATCATTATACTGGTCATTATATAGTGGTGTGGTATCATTATATATTGGAGTGGTATCAGTATACTGGTCATTATACAGTGGTGTGGTATCATTATATAGTGGTGTGGTATCATTATATAGTGGTGTGGTATCATTATATAGTGGTGTGGTATCATTATATAGTGGTGTGGTATCATTATATAGTGGTGTGGTATCATTATATAGTGGTGTGGTATCATTATATAGTGGAGTGGTATCAGTATACTGGTCATTATACAGTGGTGTGGTATCATTATATAGTGGTGTGGTATCATTATACTGGTCATTATATAGTGGTGTGGTATCATTATATATTGGAGTGGTATCATTATATAGTGGTGTGGTATCATTATATAGTGGTGTGGTATCATTATATAGTGGTGTGGTATCATTATATATTGGAGTGGTATCAATATACTGGTCATTATAGTGGTGTGGTATCATTATATAGTCGTGTGGTATCATTATATAGTGGTGTGGTATCAGTATACTGGTCATTATAGAGGGTGTGGTATCATTATATAGTGGTGTGGTATCATTATACTGGTCATTATACAGTGGTGTGGTATCATTATATAGTGGTGTGGTATCATTATATATTGGTGTGATATCATTATATAGTGTTGTGGTATCATTATACAGTGGTATCATTATAGCGGTGTGGTATCATTATACTGGTCATTATATAGTGGTGTGGTATCATTATATAGTGGTGTGGTATCATTATACAGTGGTGTGGTATCATTATATAGTGGTGTGGTATCATTATATAGTGGTGTGGTATCATTATATAGTGGTGTGGTATCATTATATAGTGGAATGGTATCATTATATAGTGGTGTGGTATCATTATATAGTGGTGTGGTATCATTATATAGTGGTGTGGTATCATTATATAGTGGTGTGGTATCATTATATAGTGGTATCATTATATAGTGGTGTGGTATCATTATATAGTGGTATCATTATATAGTGGAGTGGTATCATTATACTGGTCATTATATAGTGGTGTGGTATCATTAAATATTGGTGTGGTATCATTATATAGTGGTGTGGTATCATTATATAGTGGAGTGGTATCATTATACTGGTCATTATATAGTGGTGTGGTATCATTATATATTGGAGTGGTATCAGTATACTGGTATTATACAGTGGTGTGGTATCATTATATAGTGGTGTGGTATCATTATATAGTGGTGTGGTATCATTATATAGTGGAGTGGTATCATTATATAGTGGTGTGGTATCATTATATAGTGGTGTGGTATCATTATATAGTGGTGTGGTATCATTATATAGTGGTGTGGTATCAGTATACTGGTCATTATACAGTGGTGTGGTATCATTATATAGTGGTGTGGTATCATTATACTGGTCATTATATAGTGGTGTGGTATCATTATATAGTGGTGTGGTATCATTATATAGTGGTGTGGTATCATTATATATTGGTGTGGTATCAGTATACTGGTCATTTATAGTGGTGTGGTATCATTATATAGTGGTGTGGTATCATTATATAGTGGTGTGGTATCAGTGTACTGGTCATTATAGAGGGGTGTGGTATCATTATATAGTGGTGTGGTATCATTATACTGGTCATTATACAGTGGTGTGGTATCATTATATAGTGGTGTGGTATCATTATATATTGGTGTGATATCATTATATAGTGTTGTGGTATCATTATACAGTGGTATCATTATAGCGGTGTGGTATCATTATACTGGTCATTATATAGTGGTGTGGTATCATTATATAGTGGAGTGGTATCATTATATAGTGGTGTGGTATCATTATATAGTGGTGTGGTATCATTATATAGTGGTGTGGTATCATTATACTGGTCATTATACAGGGGTGTGGTATCATTATATAGTGGAGTGGTGTCATTATATAGTGGTGTGGTATCATTATATAGTGGTGTGGTATCATTATATAGTGGAGTGGTATCATTATATAGTGGTATCATTAAATAGTGGTGTGGTATCATTATATAGTGGAGTGGTATCATTATATAGTGGTGTGGTATCATTATATAGTGGTGTGGTATCATTATACTGGTCATTATATAGTGGTGTGGTATCATTATATAGTGGTGTGGTATCATTATACTGGTCATTATATAGTGGTGTGGTATCATTATATAGTGGTGTGGTATCATTATACTGGTCATTATATAGTGGTGTGGTATCATTATATAGTGGTGTGGTATCATTATATAGTGGTGTGGTATCATTATATAGTGGTGTGGTATCATTATACTGGTCATTATATAGTGGTGTGGTATCATTATATAGTGGTGTGGTATCATTATACTGGTCATTATATAGTGGTGTGGTATCATTATATAGTGGAGTGGTATCATTATATAGTGGTATCATTAAATAGTGGTGTGGTATCATTATATAGTGGAGTGGTATCATTATATAGTGGTGTGGTATCATTATATAGTGGTGTGGGATCATTATACTGGTCATTATATAGTGGTGTGGTATCATTATATAGTGGTGTGGTATCATTATACTGGTCATTATATAGTGGTGTGGTATCATTATATAGTGGTGTGGTATCATTATATAGCGGTGTGGTATCATTATATAGTGGTGTGGTATCATTATATAGTGGTGTGGTATCATTATATAGTGGTGTGGTATCATTATATAGTGGTGTAGTATCATTATACAGTGGTGTGGTATCATTATACAGTGGTATCATTATAGCGGTGTGGTATCATTATATAGTGGTGTGGTATCATTATATAGTGGAGTGGTATCATTATATAGTGGTGTGGTATCATTATATAGTGGTGTGGTATCATTATATAGTGGTGTGGTATCATTATATAGTGGTGTGGTATCATTATATAGTGCTGTGGTATCATTATACAGCTGTGTGGTATCATTATATAGTGGTGTGGTATCATTATATAGTGGTGTGGTATCATTATATAGTGGAGTGGTATCATTATATAGTGGTGTGGTATCATTATATAGTGGTGTGGTATCATTATATAGTGGTGTGGTATCATTATCAGTGGTATCATTATATAGTGGTATCATTATATAGTGGAGTGGTATCATTATACTGGTCATTATATAGTGGAGTGGTATCATTAAATATTGGTGTGGTATCATTATACAGTGGTGTGGTATCATTATATAGTGGAGTGGTATCATTATACTGGTCATTATATAGTGGAGTGGTATCATTATATATTGGAGTGGTATCAGTATACTGGTCATTATACAGTGGTGTGGTATCATTATATAGTGGTGTGGTATCATTATATAGTGGTGTGGTATCATTATATAGTGGTGTGGTATCATTATATAGTGGTGTGGTATCATTATATAGTGGTGTGGTATCATTATATAGTGGTGTGGTATCATTATATAGTGGAGTGGTATCAGTATACTGGTCATTATACAGTGGTGTGGTATCATTATATAGTGGTGTGGTATCATTATACTGGTCATTATATAGTGGTGTGGTATCATTATATATTGGAGTGGTATCATTATATAGTGGTGTGGTATCATTATATAGTGGTGTGGTATCATTATATAGTGGTGTGGTATCATTATATATTGGAGTGGTATCAGTATACTGGTCATTATAGCGGTGTGGTATCATTATATAGTGGTGTGGTATCATTATATAGTGGTGTGGTATCAGTATACTGGTCATTATAGAGGGGTGTGGTATCATTATATAGTGGTGTGGTATCATTATACTGGTCATTATACAGTGGTGTGGTATCATTATATAGTGGTGTGGTATCATTATATATTGGTGTGATATCATTATATAGTGTTGTGGTATCATTATACAGTGGTATCATTATAGCGGTGTGGTATCATTATACTGGTCATTATATAGTGGTGTGGTATCATTATATAGTGGTGTGGTATCATTATATAGTGGTGTGGTATCATTATATAGTGGTGTGGTATCATTATATAGTGGTGTGGTATCATTATATAGTGGTGTGGTATCATTATATAGTGGAATGGTATCATTATATAGTGGTGTGGTATCATTATATAGTGGTGTGGTATCATTATATAGTGGTGTGGTATCATTATATAGTGGTATCATTATATAGTGTTGTGGTATCATTATATAGTGGTATCATTATATAGTGGAGTGGTATCATTATACTGGTCATTATATAGTGGTGTGGTATCATTATATAGTGGTGTGGTATCATTATACTGGTCATTATACAGTGGTGTGGTATCATTATATAGTGGTGTGGTATCATTATATATTGGTGTGATATCATTATATAGTGTTGTGGTATCATTATACAGTGGTATCATTATAGCGGTGTGGTATCATTATACTGGTCATTATATAGTGGTGTGGTATCATTATATAGTGGTGTGGTATCATTATACAGTGGTGTGGTATCATTATATAGTGGTGTGGTATCATTATATAGTGGTGTGGTATCATTATATAGTGGTGTGGTATCATTATATAGTGGTGTGGTATCATTATATAGTGGTGTGGTATCATTATATAGTGGTGTGGTATCATTATATAGTGGTGTGGTATCATTATATAGTGGTATCATTATATAGTGGTGTGGTATCATTATATAGTGGTGTGGTATCATTATATAGTGGTGTGGTATCATTATATAGTGGTGTGGTATCATTATACAGCTGTGTGGTATCATTATATAGTGGTGTGGTATCATTATATAGTGGTGTGGTATCATTATATAGTGGAGTGGTATCATTATATAGTGGTGTGGTATCATTATATAGTGGTGTGGTATCATTATATAGTGGTGTGGTATCATTATATAGTGGTATCATTATATAGTGGTGTGGTATCATTATATAGTGGTATCATTATATAGTGGTGTGGTATCATTATACTGGTCATTATACAGTGGTGTGGTATCATTATATAGTGGTGTGGTATCATTATAGTGGTGTGGTATCAGTGGTGTGGTATCATTATATAGTGAGTGGTATCATTATACTGGTAGTGGTGTGGTATTATATATTGGTGTGGTATCAGTATACTGGTCATATAGTGGTGTGGTATCATTATATAGTGGTGTGGTATCATTATATAGTGGTGTGGTATCATTATATAGTGGAGTGGTATCATTATATAGTGGTGTGGTATCATTATATAGTGGTGTGGTATCATTATATAGTGGAGTGGTATCAGTATACTGGTCATTATACAGTGGTGTGGTATCATTATATAGTGGTGTGGTATCATTATACTGGTCATTATATAGTGGTGTGGTATCATTATATATTGGAGTGGTATCATTATATAGTGGTGTGGTATCATTATATAGTGGTGTGGTATCATTATATAGTGGTGTGGTATCATTATATATTGGAGTGGTATCAATATACTGGTCATTATAGCGGTGTGGTATCATTATATAGTCGTGTGGTATCATTATATAGTGGTGTGGTATCAGTATACTGGTCATTATAGAGGGGTGTGGTATCATTATATAGTGGTGTGGTATCATTATACTGGTCATTATACAGTGGTGTGGTATCATTATATAGTGGTGTGGTATCATTATATATTGGTGTGATATCATTATATAGTGTTGTGGTATCATTATACAGTGGTATCATTATAGCGGTGTGGTATCATTATACTGGTCATTATATAGTGGTGTGGTATCATTATATAGTGGTGTGGTATCATTATACAGTGGTGTGGTATCATTATATAGTGGTGTGGTATCATTATATAGTGGTGTGGTATCATTATATAGTGGTGTGGTATCATTATATAGTGGAATGGTATCATTATATAGTGGTGTGGTATCATTATATAGTGGTGTGGTATCATTATATAGTGGTGTGGTATCATTATATAGTGGTGTGGTATCATTATATAGTGGTATCATTATATAGTGGTGTGGTATCATTATATAGTGGTATCATTATATAGTGGAGTGGTATCATTATACTGGTCATTATATAGTGGAGTGGTATCATTAAATATTGGTGTGGTATCATTATACAGTGGTGTGGTATCATTATATAGTGGTGTGGTATCATTATACTGGTCATTATATAGTGGTGTGGTATCATTATATATTGGAGTGGTATCAGTATACTGGTCATTATACAGTGGTGTGGTATCATTATATAGTGGTGTGGTATCATTATATAGTGGTGTGGTATCATTATATAGTGGTGTGGTATCATTATATAGTGGTGTGGTATCATTATATAGTGGTGTGGTATCATTATATAGTGGTGTGGTATCATTATATAGTGGAGTGGTATCAGTATACTGGTCATTATACAGTGGTGTGGTATCATTATATAGTGGTGTGGTATCATTATACTGGTCATTATATAGTGGTGTGGTATCATTATATAGTGGTGTGGTATCATTATATAGTGGTGTGGTATCATTATATATTGGAGTGGTATCAGTATACTGGTCATTATATTGGTGTGGTATCATTATATAGTGGTGTGGTATCATTATATAGTGGTGTGGTATCAGTGTACTGGTCATTATAGTGGTGTGGTATCATTATATAGTGGTGTGGTATCATTATACTGGTCATTATACAGTGGTGTGGTATCATTATATAGTGGTGTGGTATCATTATATATTGGTGTGATATCATTATATAGTGTTGTGGTATCATTATACAGTGGTATCATTATAGCGGTGTGGTATCATTATACTGGTCATTATATAGTGGTGTGGTATCATTATACAGTGGAGTGGTATCATTATATAGTGGTGTGGTATCATTATATAGTGCTGTGGTATCATTATATAGTGGTGTGGTATCATTATACTGGTCATTATACAGGGGTGTGGTATCATTATATAGTGGAGTGGTGTCATTATATAGTGGAGTGGTGTCATTATATAGTGGAGTGGTATCATTATATAGTGGAGTGGTATCATTATATAGTGGTATCATTAAATAGTGGTGTGGTATCATTATATAGTGGAGTGGTATCATTATATAGTGGTGTGGTATCATTATATAGTGGTGTGGTATCATTATACTGGTCATTATATAGTGGTGTGGTATCATTATATAGTGGTGTGGTATCATTATACTGGTCATTATATAGTGGTGTGGTATCATTATATAGTGGTGTGGTATCATTATACTGGTCATTATATAGTGGTGTGGTATCATTATATAGTGGTGTGGTATCATTATATAGTGGTGTGGTATCATTATATAGTGGTATCATTATATAGTGGTATCATTATATAGTGGAGTGGTATCATTATATAGTGGTGTGGTATCATTATACTGGTCATTATATAGTGGTGTGGTATCATTATATAGTGGCGTGGTATCATTATATAGTGGTATCATTATACAGCTGTGTGGTATCATTATATAGTGGTGTGGTATCATTATATAGTGGTGTGGTATCATTATATAGTGGTATCATTATATAGTGGAGTGGTATCATTATATAGTGGTGTGGTATCATTATATAGTGGTGTGGTATCATTATATATTGGTGTGGTATCATTATATAGTGGTGTGGTATCATTATATATTGGTGTGGTATCATTATACTGGTCATTATATAGTGGTGTGGTATCATTATATAGTGGAGTGGTATCATTATATAGTGGTGTGGTATCATTATATAGTGGTGTGGTATCATTATATAGTGGTGTGGTATCATTATATATTGGTGTGGTATCATTATACTGGTCATTATATAGTGGTGTGGTATCATTATATATTGGAGTGGTATCATTATATAGTGGAGTGGTATCATTATACTGGTCATTATATAGTGGTGTGGTATCATTATATAGTGGAGTGGTATCATTATATATTGGAGTGGTATCATTATATAGTGGTGTGGTATCATTTCATATTGGTGTGGTATCATTATATAGTGGTGTGGTATCATTATATATTGGTGTGATATCATTATATAGTGTTGTGGTATCATTATACAGTGGTATCATTATAGCGGTGTGGTATCATTATACTTGTCATTATATAGTGGTGTGGTATCATTATATAGTGGTGTGGTATCATTATATAGTGGAGTGGTATCATTATATAGTGGTGTGGTATCATTATATAGTGGTGTGGTATCATTATATAGTGGTGTGGTATCATTATACTGGTCATTATACAGGGTGTGGTATCATTATATAGTGGAGTGGTGTCATTATATAGTGGTGTGGTGTCATTATATAGTGGAGTGGTATCATTATATAGTGGAGTGGTATCATTATATAGTGGTATCATTAAATAGTGGTGTGGTATCATTATATAGTGGAGTGGTATCATTATATAGTGGTGTGGTATCATTATATAGTGGTGTGGTATCATTATACTGGTCATTATATAGTGGTGTGGTATCATTATATAGTGGTGTGGTATCATTATACTGGTCATTATATAGTGGTGTGGTATCATTATATAGTGGTGTGGTATCATTATACTGGTCATTATATAGTGGTGTGGTATCATTATATAGTGGTGTGGTATCATTATATAGTGGTATCATTATATAGTGGTATCATTATATAGTGGAGTGGTATCATTATATAGTGGTGTGGTATCATTATACTGGTCATTATATAGTGGTGTGGTATCATTATATAGTGGTGTGGTATCATTATATAGTGGTATCATTATACAGCTGTGTGGTATCATTATATAGTGGTGTGGTATCATTATATAGTGGTGTGGTATCATTATATAGTGGTATCATTATATAGTGGAGTGGTATCATTATATAGTGGTATCATTATATAGTGGTGTGGTATCATTATATAGTGGTGTGGTATCATTATATATTGGTGTGGTATCATTATATAGTGGTGTGGTATCATTATATATTGGTGTGGTATCATTATACTGGTCATTATATAGTGGTGTGGTATCATTATATAGTGGAGTGGTATCATTATATAGTGGTGTGGTATCATTATATAGTGGTGTGGTATCATTATATAGTGGTGTGGTATCATTATACTGGTCATTATATAGTGGAGTGGTATCATTATATATTGGAGTGGTATCATTATATAGTGGAGTGGTATCATTATACTGGTCATTATATAGTGGAGTGGTATCATTATATAGTGGAGTGGTATCATTATATATTGGAGTGGTATCATTATATAGTGGTGTGGTATCATTTCATATTGGTGTGGTATCATTATATAGTGGTGTGGTATCATTATATAGTGGAGTGGTATCATTATATAGTGGAGTGGTATCATTATACTGGTCATTATATAGTGGAGTGGTATCATTATATAGTGGAGTGGTATCATTATATATTGGAGTGGTATCATTATATAGTGGTGTGGTATCATTTCATATTGGTGTGGTATCATTATATAGTGGTGTGGTATCATTATATAGTGGTGTGGTATCATTATACAGTGGAGTGGTATCATTATATAGTGGTGTGGTATCATTATATAGTGGTGTGGTATCATTATATAGTGGTGTGGTATCATTATACTGGTCATTATACAGGGTGTGGTATCATTATATAGTGGTGTGGTATCATTATATAGTGGTGTGGTATCATTATATAGTGGAGTGGTATCATTATATAGTGGTGTGGTATCATTATATAGTGGAGTGGTATCATTATATAGTGGTGTGGTATCATTATATAGTGGTGTGGTATCATTATACTGGTCATTATATAGTGGTGTGGTATCATTATATAGTGGTGTGGTATCATTATACTGGTCATTATATAGTGGTGTGGTATCATTATATAGTGGTGTGGTATCATTATACTGGTCATTATATAGTGGTGTGGTATCATTATATAGTGGTGTGGTATCATTATATAGTGGTGTGGTATCATTATATAGTGGTATCATTATATAGTGGTGTGGTATCATTATATAGTGGTATCATTATATAGTGGAGTGGTATCATTATACTGGTCATTATATAGTGGAGTGGTATCATTAAATATTGTTGTGGTATCATTATACAGTGGTGTGGTATCATTATATAGTGGAGTGGTATCATTATACTGGTCATTATATAGTGGAGTGGTATCATTATATATTGGAGTGGTATCAGTATACTGGTCATTATACAGTGGTGTGGTATCATTATATAGTGGTGTGGTATCATTATATAGTGGTGTGGTATCATTATATAGTGGAGTGGTATCATTATATAGTGGTGTGGTATCATTATATAGTGCTGTGGTATCATTATATAGTGGTGTGGTATCATTATATAGTGGAGTGGTATCAGTATACTGGTCATTATACAGTGGTGTGGTATCATTATATAGTGGTGTGGTATCATTATACTGGTCATTATATAGTGGTGTGGTATCATTATATAGTGGTGTGGTATCATTATATAGTGGTGTGGTATCATTATATATTGGAGTGGTATCAGTATACTGGTCATTATAGCGGTGTGGTATCATTATATAGTGGTGTGGTATCATTATATAGTGGTGTGGTATCAGTGTACTGGTCATTATAGAGGGGTGTGGTATCATTATATAGTGGTGTGGTATCATTATACTGGTCATTATACAGTGGTGTGGTATCATTATATAGTGGTGTGGTATCATTATATATTGGTGTGATATCATTATATAGTGTTGTGGTATCATTATACAGTGGTATCATTATAGCGGTGTGGTATCATTATACTGGTCATTATATAGTGGTGTGGTATCATTATACAGTGGAGTGGTATCATTATATAGTGGTGTGGTATCATTATATAGTGCTGTGGTATCATTATATAGTGGTGTGGTATCATTATACTGGTCATTATACAGGGTGTGGTATCATTATATAGTAGTGGTGTCATTATATAGTGGAGTGGTGTCATTATATAGTGGAGTGGTATCATTATATAGTGGAGTGGTATCATTATATAGTGGTATCATTAAATAGTGGTGTGGTATCATTATATAGTGGTGTGGTATCATTATATAGTGGTGTGGTATCATTATATAGTGGAGTGGTATCATTATATAGTGGTGTGGTATCATTATATAGTGGTGTGGTATCATTATATAGTGGTGTGGTATCATTATATAGTGGAGTGGTATCAGTATACTGGTCATTATACAGTGGTGTGGTATCATTATATAGTGGTGTGGTATCATTATACTGGTCATTATATAGTGGTGTGGTATCATTATATAGTGGTGTGGTATCATTATATAGTGGTGTGGTATCATTATATATTGGAGTGGTATCAGTATACTGGTCATTATAGCGGTGTGGTATCATTATATAGTGGTGTGGTATCATTATATAGTGGTGTGGTATCAGTGTACTGGTCATTATAGAGGGGTGTGGTATCATTATATAGTGGTGTGGTATCATTATACTGGTCATTATACAGTGGTGTGGTATCATTATATAGTGGTGTGGTATCATTATATATTGGTGTGATATCATTATATAGTGTTGTGGTATCATTATACAGTGGTATCATTATAGCGGTGTGGTATCATTATACTGGTCATTATATAGTGGTGTGGTATCATTATACAGTGGAGTGGTATCATTATATAGTGGTGTGGTATCATTATATAGTGCTGTGGTATCATTATATAGTGGTGTGGTATCATTATACTGGTCATTATACAGGGGTGTGGTATCATTATATAGTGGAGTGGTGTCATTATATAGTGGAGTGGTGTCATTATATAGTGGAGTGGTATCATTATATAGTGGAGTGGTATCATTATATAGTGGTATCATTAAATAGTGGTGTGGTATCATTATATAGTGGAGTGGTATCATTATATAGTGGTGTGGTATCATTATACTGGTCATTATATAGTGGTGTGGTATCATTATATAGTGGTGTGGTATCATTATACTGGTCATTATATAGTGGTGTGGTATCATTATATAGTGGTGTGGTATCATTATACTGGTCATTATATAGTGGTGTGGTATCATTATATAGTGGTGTGGTATCATTATATAGTGGTGTGGTATCATTATATAGTGGTATCATTATATAGTGGTATCATTATATAGTGGAGTGGTATCATTATATAGTGGTGTGGTATCATTATACTGGTCATTATATAGTGGTGTGGTATCATTATATAGTGGCGTGGTATCATTATATAGTGGTATCATTATACAGCTGTGTGGTATCATTATATAGTGGTGTGGTATCATTATATAGTGGTGTGGTATCATTATATAGTGGTATCATTATATAGTGGAGTGGTATCATTATATAGTGGTGTGGTATCATTATATAGTGGTGTGGTATCATTATATATTGGTGTGGTATCATTATATAGTGGTGTGGTATCATTATATATTGGTGTGGTATCATTATACTGGTCATTATATAGTGGTGTGGTATCATTATATAGTGGAGTGGTATCATTATATAGTGGTGTGGTATCATTATATAGTGGTGTGGTATCATTATATAGTGGTGTGGTATCATTATATATTGGTGTGGTATCATTATACTGGTCATTATATAGTGGAGTGGTATCATTATATATTGGAGTGGTATCATTATATAGTGGAGTGGTATCATTATACTGGTCATTATATAGTGGAGTGGTATCATTATATAGTGGAGTGGTATCATTATATATTGGAGTGGTATCATTATATAGTGGTGTGGTATCATTTCATATTGGTGTGGTATCATTATATAGTGGTGTGGTATCATTATATATTGGTGTGATATCATTATATAGTGTTGTGGTATCATTATACAGTGGTATCATTATAGCGGTGTGGTATCATTATACTGGTCATTATATAGTGGTGTGGTATCATTATATAGTGGTGTGGTATCATTATACAGTGGAGTGGTATCATTATATAGTGGTGTGGTATCATTATATAGTGGTGTGGTATCATTATATAGTGGTGTGGTATCATTATACTGGTCATTATACAGGGTGTGGTATCATTATATAGTGGAGTGGTGTCATTATATAGTGGAGTGGTGTCATTATATAGTGGAGTGGTATCATTATATAGTGGAGTGGTATCATTATATAGTGGTATCATTAAATAGTGGTGTGGTATCATTATATAGTGGAGTGGTATCATTATATAGTGGTGTGGTATCATTATATAGTGGTGTGGTATCATTATACTGGTCATTATATAGTGGTGTGGTATCATTATATAGTGGTGTGGTATCATTATACTGGTCATTATATAGTGGTGTGGTATCATTATATAGTGGTGTGGTATCATTATACTGGTCATTATATAGTGGTGTGGTATCATTATATAGTGGTGTGGTATCATTATATAGTGGTGTGGTATCATTATATAGTGGTATCATTATATAGTGGTATCATTATATAGTGGAGTGGTATCATTATATAGTGGTGTGGTATCATTATACTGGTCATTATATAGTGGTGTGGTATCATTATATAGTGGTGTGGTATCATTATATAGTGGTATCATTATACAGCTGTGTGGTATCATTATATAGTGGTGTGGTATCATTATATAGTGGTGTGGTATCATTATATAGTGGTATCATTATATAGTGGAGTGGTATCATTATATAGTGGTATCATTATATAGTGGTGTGGTATCATTATATAGTGGTGTGGTATCATTATATATTGGTGTGGTATCATTATATAGTGGTGTGGTATCATTATATATTGGTGTGGTATCATTATACTGGTCATTATATAGTGGTGTGGTATCATTATATAGTGGAGTGGTATCATTATATAGTGGTGTGGTATCATTATATAGTGGTGTGGTATCATTATATAGTGGTGTGGTATCATTATATATTGGTGTGGTATCATTATACTGGTCATTATATAGTGGAGTGGTATCATTATATAGTGGAGTGGTATCATTATACTGGTCATTATATAGTGGAGTGGTATCATTATATAGTGGAGTGGTATCATTATATATTGGAGTGGTATCATTATATAGTGGTGTGGTATCATTTCATATTGGTGTGGTATCATTATATAGTGGTGTGGTATCATTATATAGTGGAGTGGTATCATTATATAGTGGAGTGGTATCATTATACTGGTCATTATATAGTGGAGTGGTATCATTATATAGTGGAGT
Source organism: Oncorhynchus nerka (assembly GCF_034236695.1). NCBI lineage: Eukaryota > Metazoa > Chordata > Actinopteri > Salmoniformes > Salmonidae > Oncorhynchus > Oncorhynchus nerka. The sequence continues at coordinate 65,903,000 of NC_088403.1, forward strand.
GGTATCATTATATATTGGAGTGGTATCATTATATAGTGGTGTGGTATCATTTCATATTGGTGTGGTATCATTATATAGTGGTGTGGTATCATTATATATTGGTGTGATATCATTATATAGTGTTGTGGTATCATTATACAGTGGTATCATTATAGCGGTGTGGTATCATTATACTGGTCATTATATAGTGGTGTGGTATCATTATATAGTGGTGTGGTATCATTATACAGTGGAGTGGTATCATTATATAGTGGTGTGGTATCATTATATAGTGGTGTGGTATCATTATATAGTGGTGTGGTATCATTATACTGGTCATTATACAGGGGTGTGGTATCATTATATAGTGGAGTGGTGTCATTATATAGTGGAGTGGTGTCATTATATAGTGGAGTGGTATCATTATATAGTGGAGTGGTATCATTATATAGTGGAGTGGTATCATTATATAGTGGTGTGGTATCATTATATAGTGGTGTGGTATCATTATACTGGTCATTATATAGTGGTGTGGTATCATTATATAGTGGTGTGGTATCATTATACTGGTCATTATATAGTGGTGTGGTATCATTATATAGTGGTGTGGTATCATTATACTGGTCATTATATAGTGGTGTGGTATCATTATATAGTGGTGTGGTATCATTATATAGTGGTATCATTATATAGTGGTGTGGTATCATTATATAGTGGTGTGGTATCATTATATAGTGGTGTGGTATCATTTATACTGGTCATTATATAGTGGTGTGGTATCATTATATAGTGGTGTGGTATCATTATATAGTGGTATCATTATCATTATACTGGTATCATTATATAGTGGTGTGGTATCATTATATAGTGGTGTGGTATCATTATATAGTGGTATCATTATACAGTGGTGTGGTATCATTATATAGTGGTGTGGTATCATTATATAGTGGTGTGGTATCATTATATATTGGTGTGGTATCATTATATAGTGGTGTGGTATCATTATATATTGGTGTGGTATCATTATACTGGTCATTATATAGTGGTGTGGTATCATTATATAGTGGTGTGGTATCATTATATAGTGGTGTGGTATCATTATATAGTGGTGTGGTATCATTATATAGTGGTGTGGTATCATTATATATTGGTGTGGTATCATTATACTGGTCATTATATAGTGGTGTGGTATCATTATATATTGGAGTGGTATCATTATATAGTGGTGTGGTATCATTATACTGGTATCATTATATAGTGGTGTGGTATCATTATATAGTGGTGTGGTATCATTATATATTGGTGTGGTATCATTATATAGTGGTGTGGTATCATTTATATTGGTGTGGTATCATTATATAGTGGTGTGGTATCATTATATAGTGGTGTGGTATCATTATTAGTACTGGTCATTATATAGTGGTGTGGTATCATTATATATTGGTGTGGTATCATTATATAGTGGTGTGGTATCATTATATAGTGGAGTGGTATCATTATATATTGGAGTGGTATCATTATATAGTGGTGTGGTATCATTATATAGTGGTGTGGTATCATTATATATTGGAGTGGTATCATTATATAGTGGAGTGGTATCATTATACTGGTCATTATATAGTGGAGTGGTATCATTATATAGTGGAGTGGTATCATTATATATTGGAGTGGTATCATTATATAGTGGTGTGGTATCATTTCATATTGGTGTGGTATCATTATATAGTGGTGTGGTATCATTATATATTGGTGTGATATCATTATATAGTGTTGTGGTATCATTATACAGTGGTATCATTATAGCGGTGTGGTATCATTATACTGGTCATTATATAGTGGTGTGGTATCATTATATAGTGGTGTGGTATCATTATACAGTGGAGTGGTATCATTATATAGTGGTGTGGTATCATTATATAGTGGTGTGGTATCATTATATAGTGGTGTGGTATCATTATACTGGTCATTATACAGGGGTGTGGTATCATTATATAGTGGAGTGGTGTCATTATATAGTGGAGTGGTGTCATTATATAGTGGAGTGGTATCATTATATAGTGGAGTGGTATCATTATATAGTGGTATCATTAAATAGTGGTGTGGTATCATTATATAGTGGAGTGGTATCATTATATAGTGGTGTGGTATCATTATATAGTGGTGTGGTATCATTATACTGGTCATTATATAGTGGTGTGGTATCATTATATAGTGGTGTGGTATCATTATACTGGTCATTATATAGTGGTGTGGTATCATTATACTGGTCATTATATAGTGGTGTGGTATCATTATATAGTGGTGTGGTATCATTATATAGTGGTATCATTATATAGTGGTATCATTATATAGTGGAGTGGTATCATTATATAGTGGTGTGGTATCATTATACTGGTCATTATATAGTGGTGTGGTATCATTATATAGTGGTGTGGTATCATTATATAGTGGTATCATTATACAGCTGTGTGGTATCATTATATAGTGGTGTGGTATCATTATATAGTGGTGTGGTATCATTATATAGTGGTATCATTATATAGTGGAGTGGTATCATTATATAGTGGTATCATTATATAGTGGTGTGGTATCATTATATAGTGGTGTGGTATCATTATATATTGGTGTGGTATCATTATATAGTGGTGTGGTATCATTATATATTGGTGTGGTATCATTATACTGGTCATTATATAGTGGTGTGGTATCATTATATAGTGGAGTGGTATCATTATATAGTGGTGTGGTATCATTATATAGTGGTGTGGTATCATTATATAGTGGTGTGGTATCATTATATATTGGTGTGGTATCATATACTGGTCATTATATAGTGTGGTATCATTATATATTGGAGTGGTATCATTATATATTGGTGTGGTATCATTATACTGGTCATTATATAGTGGTGTGGTATCATTATGTAGTGGAGTGGTATCATTATATATTGGAGTGGTATCATTATATAGTGGTGTGGTATCATTTCATATTGGTGTGGTATCATTATATAGTGGTGTGGTATCATTATATAGTGGTGTGGTATCATTATATAGTGGTGTGGTATCATTATATAGTGGTGTGGTATCATTATATAGTGGTGTGGTATCATTATATATTGGTGTGGTATCATTATATAGTGGTGTGGTATCATTATATAGTGGAGTGGTATCATTATATATTGGAGTGGTATCATTATATAGTGGTGTGGTATCATTATATAGTGGTGTGGTATCATTATATAGTGGTGTGGTATCATTACATATTGGTGTGGTATCATTATATAGTGGTGTGGTATCATTATATAGTGGTGTGGTATCATTATATAGTGGTGTGGTATCATTATATAGTGGTGTGGTATCATTATATAGTCATTATATAGTGGTGTGGTATCATTATATATTGGTGTGATATCATTATATAGTGTTGTGGTATCATTATATACAGTGGTATCATTATATATGTGGATCATTATACTATCATTATATAGTGGTGTGGTATCATTATATAGTGGTGTGGTATCATTATACAGTGGAGTGGTATCATTATATAGTGGTGTGGTATCATTATATAGTGGTGTGGTATCATTATATAGTGGTGTGGTATCATTATACTGGTCATTATACAGGGGTGTGGTATCATTATATAGTGGAGTGGTGTCATTATATAGTGGAGTGGTGTCATTATATAGTGGAGTGGTATCATTATATAGTGGAGTGGTATCATTATATAGTGGTATCATTAAATAGTGGTGTGGTATCATTATATAGTGGAGTGGTATCATTATATAGTGGTGTGGTATCATTATATAGTGGTGTGGTATCATTATACTGGTCATTATATAGTGGTGTGGTATCATTATATAGTGGTGTGGTATCATTATACTGGTCATTATATAGTGGTGTGGTATCATTATATAGTGGTGTGGTATCATTATATAGTGGTGTGGTATCATTATATAGTGGTATCATTATATAGTGGTATCATTATATAGTGGAGTGGTATCATTATATAGTGGTGTGGTATCATTATACTGGTCATTATATAGTGGTGTGGTATCATTATATAGTGGTGTGGTATCATTATATAGTGGTATCATTATACAGCTGTGTGGTATCATTATATAGTGGTGTGGTATCATTATATAGTGGTGTGGTATCATTATATAGTGGTATCATTATATAGTGGAGTGGTATCATTATATAGTGGTATCATTATATAGTGGTGTGGTATCATTATATAGTGGTGTGGTATCATTATATATTGGTGTGGTATCATTATATAGTGGTGTGGTATCATTATATATTGGTGTGGTATCATTATACTGGTCATTATATAGTGGTGTGGTATCATTATATAGTGGAGTGGTATCATTATATAGTGGTGTGGTATCATTATATAGTGGTGTGGTATCATTATATAGTGGTGTGGTATCATTATATATTGGTGTGGTATCATTATACTGGTCATTATATAGTGGAGTGGTATCATTATATATTGGAGTGGTATCATTATATAGTGGAGTGGTATCATTATACTGGTCATTATATAGTGGAGTGGTATCATTATATAGTGGAGTGGTATCATTATATATTGGAGTGTTATCATTATATAGTGGTGTGGTATCATTTCATATTGGTGTGGTATCATTATATAGTGGTGTGGTATCATTATATAGTGGTGTGGTATCATTATATAGTGGTGTGGTATCATTATATATTGGTGTGGTATCATTATATAGTGGTGTGGTATCATTATATAGTGGTGTGGTATCATTATATAGTGGAGTGGTATCATTATATATTGGAGTGGTATCATTATATAGTGGTGTGGTATCATTACATATTGGTGTGGTATCATTATATAGTGGTGTGGTATCATTATATAGTGGTGTGGTATCATTATATAGTGGTGTGGTATCATTATATATTGGTGTGGTATCATTATATAGTGGTGTGGTATCATTATATAGTGGTGTGGTATCATTATATAGTGTTGTGGTATCATTATATAGTGGTGTGGTATCATTACATATTGGTGTGGTATCATTATATATTGGTGTGGTATCATTATATAGTGGTGTGGTATCATTATATAGTGGTGTGGTATCATTATATAGTGGTGTGGTATCATTATATAGTGGAGTGGGAGACACACACACACAGCTGATGAATTTTATGTTTGAACTCCAAGAACAACTAATTTCTCTCTTCCTCCCTCTCTCTTCCTCCCTCTCTCTTCCTCCCTCTCTCTTTTCAACCCTATTTCATCGCTACCTCTCCTATCAGCTCTCTCTCCACCTTCCAAATGAACTGCAGTGAAGTATTTACTTCCACCTCTCTTAGGTTACTGTAAACATCAATTTTGTGCTCTCTCTTTGCTTGTAATCTCTCTCTCTCTCTCCCTCTCTCTCTCTCCCTCTCTCTCTCTCCCTTTCTCAAATAAAGAGACTTTGGTTGCATGGGAAACACATGTTAACATTGCCGAAGCAAGTGAAGTAGAAAATATTCAAAAGTGAAATAAACAATGAGTAAACTCTGTCTGTCTGTGTCTGTCTGTCTGTCTTTTACCCCTCTCTCTCTCTCTCTCTCTAATGGCAGACAGTTACCCCTCCCTCATCCCTCTCTCTCTCTCTAATGGCAGACAGATACCCCTCCCTCATCCCTCTCTCTCTCTAATTTCAGACATTTACCCCTCCCTCATCCCTCTCTCTTTCTAATGGCAGACAGTTACCCCTCCCTCATCCCTCTCTCATCCCTCTCTCTCTCTAATGGCAGACAGTTACCCCTCCCTCATCCCTCTCTCTCTCTAATGGCAGACAGATACCCCTCCCTCATCCCTCTCTCTCTCCCTCCAATGGCAGACAGATACCCCTCCCTCCCTCTCCCTCTAATGGCAGACAGATACCCCTCCCTCATCCCTCTCTCTCTCTAATGGCAGACAGATACCCCTCCCTCATCCCTCTCTCTCTCTAATGGCAGACAGATACCCCTCCCTCATCCCTCTCTCTCTCTAATGGCAGACAGATACCCCTCCCTCATCCCTCTCTCTCTCCCTCCAATGGCAGACAGATACACCTCCCTCCCTCTCCCTCTAATGGCAGACAGATACCCCTCTCTCATCCCTCTCTCTCTCTAATGGCAGACAGATACCCTTCCCTCATCCCTCTCTCTCTCCCTCCAATGGCAGACAGATACCCCTCCCTCATCCCTCATCCCCCTCTCTCTCTAATGGCAGACAGATACCCCTCCCTCCTCCCTCATCCCTCTAATGGCAGACAGAGTGATGTGTGGCACCTGTCAATTATTTATCTATTTTAAGTAATATAGTAATATATATATATAATCTCTTTTCACCCACCAAATAAAGACACAAGTATAAACACATCTCTCTCTCTGTCTATTTTTCTGCCTCTCTCCCTTGCCATCTCTTGCTCCCTTGCCTTCTCTTCCTCTTCCTCCCTGGCATTCTCTTCCTCCCTTACCATCTCTTGCTCCCTTGCCTTCTCTTCCTCTTCCTCCTTGGCATTCTCTTCCTCCCTTACTATCTCTTCCTCCCTTGCCTTCTCTCTCTCACTCTCTCTCTCCTTGATAGAGATTCCTTGTTTCTCTAACAGACTGTAGTTATCCAAGTGTCAGCACAAACACACACACACACATGCACACACACATTCACACACATACACACATAGGGTTATTCACATAGCAACAGTAAGGAGGTATTTCATTGATGAGAGACTGGAAAAGTTCAGAAAGATTTAGAGAGGGAGGGAATGAGAGAAAGAGAGGGGGTGAGAAGGCAAGGGAGGAAGAGAAGGCAAGGGAGGAAGAGAAGGTAAGGGAGGAAGAGTAGGCAAGGGAGGAAGAGTAGGCAAGGGAGGAAGAGTAGTCAAGGGAGGAAGAGAAGGCAAGGGAGGAAGAGGAAGAGAAGGTAAGGGAGAAAGAGATGGTAAGGGAGGAAGAGGATGCCAGGGAGGAAGAGGAAGAGAAGGCAAGGGAGGAAGAGAAGGCAAGGGAGGAAGAGGAAGAGAAGGTAAGGGAGAAAGAGGAAGAGAAGGCAAGGAAGGAAGAGAAGGCAATGGAGAAAGAGATGGTAAGGGAGGAAGAGAAGGCAAGGGAGGAAGAGGAAGAGAAGGTAAGGGAGAAAGAGAAAGAGAAGGTATGGGAGGAAGAGGAAGAGAAGGTACAGGAGGAAGAGAAGGCAAGGGAGGAAGAGAAGACAAGGGAGGAAGAGAAGGTAAGGGAGGAAGAGAAGGCAAGGGAGGAAGAGAAGGCAAGGGAGGAAGAGAAGGCAAGGGAGGAAGAGGAAGAGAAGGTAAGGGAGAAAGAGGAAGAGAAGGCAAGGAAGGAAGAGAAGGCAATGGAGAAAGAGATGGTAAGGGAGGAAGAGAAGGCAAGGGAGGAAGAGTAGGCAAGGGAGGAAGAGTAGGCAAGGGAGGAAGAGTAGGCAAGGGAGGAAGAGAAGGCAAGGGAGGAAGAGGAAGAGAAGGTAAGGGAGAAAGAGATGGTAAGGGAGGAAGAGGATGCCAGGGAGGAAGAGGAAGAGAAGGCAAGGGAGGAAGAGAAGGCAAGGGAGGAAGAGGAAGAGAAGGTAAGGGAGAAAGAGGAAGAGAAGGCAAGGAAGGAAGAGAAGGCAATGGAGAAAGAGATGGTAAGGGAGGAAGAGAAGGCAAGGGAGGAAGAGGAAGAGAAGGTAAGGGAGAAAGAGGAAGAGAAGGCAAGGGAGGAAGAGATGGTAAGGGAGGAAGAGATGGTAAGGGAGAAAGAGATGGTAAGGGAGGAAGAGATGGTAAGGGAGGTAGAGAAGATAAGGGAGGAAGAGATGGTAAGGGAGGAAGAGAAGGTAAGGGAGGAAGAGAAGGTAAGGCAGGAAGAGACGACAAGGGAGGAAGAGTAGGCAAGGGAGGAAGAGTAGGCAAGGGAGGAAGAGTAGGCAAGGGAGGAAGAGAAGGCAAGGGAGGATGAGAAGGTAAGGTAAGGGAGGAAGAGAAGGCAAGGGAGGAAGATAAGGTAAGGGAGAAAGAGATGGTAAGGGAGGAAGAGAAGGCAAGGGAGGAAGAGAAGGCAAGGGAGGAAGAGAAGGCAATGGAGAAAGAGATGGTAAGGGAGGAAGAGAAGGCAAGGTAAGGGAGGAAGAGATGGTAAGGGAGGAAGAGAAGGCAAGGGAGGAAGAGAAGGCAAGGGAGGAAGAGAAGGCAAGGGAGGAAGAGAAGGCAAGGGAGGAAGAGAAGGCAAGGGAGGAAGAGAATGCAAGGGAGGAAGAGGAAGAGAAGGTAAGGGAGAAAGAGATGGTAAGGGAGGAAGAGGATGCCAGGGAGGAAGAGGAAGAGAAGGCAAGGGAGGAAGAGATGGTAAGGGAGGGAGGAAAGAGGAGGGAGGAAGGAGGAAGGAAGGTAAGGGAGGAAGAGAAGGTAAGGGAGAAAGAGATGGTAAGGGAGGAAGAGGATGCCAGGGAGGAAGAGGAAGAGAAGGCAAGGGAGGAAGAGATGGTAAGGGAGGAAGAGGAAGAGATGGTAAGGGAGGAAGAGATGGTAAGGGAGGAAGAGATGGTAAGGGAGGAAGAGATGGTAAGGGAGGAAGAGAAGGTAAGGGAGGAAGAGAAGGCAAGGGAGGAAGAGATGGTAAGGGAGGAAGAGATGGTAAGGGAGGAAGAGAAGGTAAGGGGAGGAAGAGAGGTAAGGGAGGAAGAGATGGTAAGGGAGGAAGAGAATGCCAAGGAGGAAGAGGAAGAGAAGGCAAGGGAGCAAGAGATGGTAAGGGAGGAAGAGAATGCCAGGGAGGAAGAGGAAGAGAAGGCAAGGGAGCAAGAGATGGCAAGGGAGGAAGAGAAGGTAAGGTAAGGGAGGAAGAGAAGGTAAGGGAGGAAGAGAAGGTAAGGGAGGAAGAGATGGTAAGGGAGGAAGAGATGGTAAGGGAGGAAGAGAATGCCAGGGAGGAAGAGGAAGAGATGGCAAGGGAGCAAGAGATGGCAAGGGAGGAAGAGAAGGTAAGGGAGAAAGAGATGGTAAGGGAGGAAGAGAATGCCAGGGAGGAAGAGGAAGAGAAGGCAAGGGAGCAAGAGATGGCAAGGTAAGGGAGGAGGAGAAGGTAAGGGAGTAAGAGAAGGTAAGGGAGGAAGAGAAGGTAAGGGAGAAAGAGAGGGCAAGGGAGGAGGAGAAGGTAAGGGAGGGAGAGAAGGTAAGGGAGGAAGAGAGGGCAAGGGAGGAAGAGAAGGTAAGGGAGGACAGAGATGGTAAGGGAGGAAGAGAAGGTAAGGGAGTAAGAGAAGTCAAGGGAGCAAGAGATGGTAAGGGAGGAAGAGAATGCCAGGGAGGAAGAGAAGGCAAGGGAGCAAGAGATGGCAATGGAGGAAGAGAAGGTAAGGTAAGGGAGGAAGAGAAGGTAAGGGAGGAAGAGATGGCAAGGGAGGAAGAGATGGCAAGGGAGGAAGAGAAGGTAAGGTAAGGGAGGAAGAGAAGGTAAGGTAAGGGAGGAAGAGATGGTAAGGGAGGAAGAGATGGTAAGGGAGGAAGAGAATGCCAGGGAGGAAGAGGAAGAGATGGCAAGGGAGCAAGAGATGGCAAGGGAGGAAGAGAAGGTAAGAGAGAAAGAGATGGTAAGGGAGGAAGAGGATGCCAGGGAGGAAGAGGAAGAGAAGGCAAGGGAGGAAGAGATGGTAAGGGAGGAAGAGGAAGAGATGGTAAGGGAGGAAGAGAAGGCAAGGTAAGGGAGGAAGAGATGGTAAGGGAGGAAGAGATGGTAAGGGAGGAAGAGAAGGTAAGGGAGGAAGAGAAGGCAAGGGAGGAAGAGATGGTAAGGGAGGAAGAGATGGTAAGGGAGGAAGAGAAGGTAAGGGAGGAAGAGAAGGCAAGGGAGGAAGAGATGGTAAGGGAGGAAGAGAATGCCAAGGAGGAAGAGGAAGAGAAGGCAAGGGAGCAAGAGATGGTAAGGGAGGAAGAGAATGCCAGGGAGGAAGAGGAAGAGAAGGCAAGGGAGCAAGAGATGGTAAGGGAGGAAGAGAAGGTAAGGTAAGGAGGAAGAGAAGGTAAGGGAGGAAGAGATGGTAAGGGAGGAAGAGATGGGGGAGGGAGAGATGGTAAGGGAGGAAGAGAATGCCAGGGAGGAAGAGGAAGAGATGGCAAGGAGCAAGAGAGGCAAGGGAGGAAGAGAAGGTAAGGGAGAAAGAGATGGTAAGGAGGAAGAGAATGCCAGGAGGAAGAGGAAGAGAAGGCAAGGGAGCAAGAGATGGCAAGGAAGGGAGGAGGGAGAAGGAAGGGAGAAGAGAAGGTAAGGGAGGAAGAGAAGGTAAGGGAGAAAGAGAGGGCAAGGGAGGAGAGAAGGTAAGGGAGGGAGAGAAGGTAAGGGAGGAAGAGAAGGCAAGGGAGGAAGAGAAGGCAAGGGAGGAAGAGAGGGCAAGGGAGGAAGAGAAGGTAAGGGAGGACAGAGATGGTAAGGGAGGAAGAGAAGGCAAGGGAGGAAGAGAAGGCAAGGGAGGAAGAGATGGAAGGAGGAAGAGAAGGCAAGGGAGGAAAGAAGAGAAGTAAGGGAGAAAGAGATGGTAAAGGGAGAAAGAGAGGAAGGGGAGGAAGAGAAGGCAAGGGAGCAAGAGATGGCAATGGAAGGTAAGGTAAGGGAGGAAGAGAAGGTAAGGGAGGAAGAGATGGCAAGGAGGAAGAGATGGCAAGGAGGAAGAGAAGGTAAGGTAAGGGAGGAAGGTAAGGTAAGGGAGGAAGAGATGGTAAGGGAGGAAGAGATGGTAAGGGAGGAAGAGAATGCCAGGGAGGAAGAGGAAGAGGAAGAGGACAAAGATGGCAAGGGAGAAGGATGAGGTAAGGAAAAGATGGTAAGGAGAAGAGATGGCCAGGGAGGAAGAGGAAGAGAGGCAAGGGAGCAAGAGATGGTAAGGGAGGAGGAGAAGGTAAGGGCGGAGGAGAAGGTAAGGGAGGAAGAGAAGGTAAGGGAGGAAGAGAAGGCAAGGGAGGAAGAGAGGGCAAGGGAGGAAGAGAAGGTAAGGGAGGAAGAGAAGGTAAGGGAGGAAGAGAAGGCAAGGGAAGGAAAGATGGTAAGAGGAAGAGAAGGCAAGGGAGGAAGAGAGGGCAAGGGAGGAAGAGAAGGTAAGGGAGGACAGAGAGGGGAGGGGGGAAGAGAAGGCAAGGGAGGAAGAGATGGTAAGGGAGGAAGAGAAGGTAAGGGAGAAAGAGGAAGAGAAGGTAAGGGGAGAAAGAGATGGTAAGGGAGGAAGAGGAAGAGAAGGTAAGGGAGAAAGAGGAAGAGAAGGCAAGGGAGGAAGAGATGGTAAGGGAGGAAGAGATGGTAAGGGAGGAAGAGATGGTAAGGGAGAAAGAGATGGTAAGGGAGGAAGAGATGGTAAGGGAGGAAGAGAAGGCAATGGAGGAAGAGATGGTAAGGGAGGAAGAGAAGGTAAGGGAGAAAGAGGAAGAGAAGGTAAGGAAGGAAGAGAAGGCAATGGAGAAAGAGATGGTAAGGGAGGAAGAGAAGGCAAGGGAGGAAGAGGAAGAGAAGGTAAGGGAGAAAGAGGAAGAGAAGGCAAGGGAGGAAGAGATGGTAAGGGAGGAAGAGATGGTAAGGGAGGAAGAGATGGTAAGGAAGGAAGAGAAGGCAATGGAGGAAGAGATGGTAAGGGAGGAAGAGAATGCCAGGGAGGAAGAGGAAGAGAAAGGCAAAGGAAGAGATGGCAAGGAGGAAGAGAAGGTAAGGAGGGGAGGAGAGAAGGTAAGGGAGGAAGAGATGGCAAGGGAGGAAGAGATTAGGGAGGAAGAGAAGGTAGAGAAGGTAAGGGAGGAAAGAGAGGTAAAGGGAGGAAGAGATGGTAAGGGAGGAAAGAGGACAGGGAGGAAGAGGAAGAGAAGGCAAGGGAGGAAGAGATGGTAAGGAGGAAGAGAAGGGAGGAAGAGAGGTAATGGAGAAGGGAGAGGAAGGCAAAGGGAAGGAAGGAAGTAAGGCAATGGAGGAAGAGATGGTAAGGGGAGGAAGAGAAGGCAAGGGAGGAAGGAAGAGAAGGCAAGGGAGGAGGAAGAGAAGGCAAGGGAGGAAGAGAAGGCAAGGAGGAAGAGAAGGTAAGGGTAAGGGAGGAAGAGAAGGCAAGGGAGGAAGATAAGGAAAGAAGGGGAGAAAGAGATGGTAAGGGAGGAAGAGAAGGCAAGGGAGGAAGAGAAGGCAAGGGAGGAAGAGAAGGCAAGGGAGGAAGAGATGGTAAGGTAAGGGAGAAAGAGATGGTAAGGGAGGAAGAGAAGGCAAGGAGGAAGAGGAAGAGAAGGCAAGGGAGGAAAGAGATGGTAAGGGAGGAAGAGGAAGAGATGGTAAGGGGAGGAAGAGAAGGCAAGGGAGGAGAGAAGGTAAGGGAGGAAGAGAAGGAAAGGAGGAAGAGAGAAGGCAAGAGGAAGGGAGGAAGAAGAGATGGTAAGGGAGGAAGAAGAAGAGATGGCAAGGAGGAAGAGATGGTAAGGAAGGGAGGAAAGATGGTAAGGGAGGAAGAGATGGTAAGGGAGGAAGAGAAGGTAAGGGAGGAAGAGAAGGCAAGAGAGGAAGAGATGGTAAGGGAGGAAGAGATGGTAAGGGAGGAAGAGATGGTAAGGGAGGAAGAGAAGGTAAGGGAGTAAGAGAAGGCAAGGGAGGAAGAGATAGTAAGGGAGGAAGAGAATGCCAAGGAGGAAGAGGAAGAGAAGGCAAGGGAGCAAGAGATGGTAAGGGAGGAAGAGAATGCAGGGAGGAAGAGAAGAGAAGGCAAGGGAGCAAGAGATGGCAAGGGAGGAAGAGAAGGTAAGGTAAGGGAGGAAGAGAAGGTAAGGGAGGAAGAGAAGGTAAGGAGGAAGAGATGGTAAGGGAGGAAGAGATGGTAAGGGAGGAAGAGAATGCCAGGGAGGAAGAGGAAGAGATGGCAAGGGAGCAAGAGATGGCAAGGGAGGAAGAGAAGGTAAGGGAGAAAGAGATGGTAAGGGAGGAAGAGAATGCCAGGGAGGAAGAGGAAGAGAAGGCAAGGGAGCAAGAGATGGCAAGGAATGAGAGCCAAGGAGAAGGTAAGGAGGAAGAGAAGGTAAGGGAGGAAAGAGAAGGCAAGGGAGGAAAGAGGCAAGGGAGGTGGAGGAGAGAAGGTAAGGGAGGGAGAGAAGGTAAGGGAGGAAGAGAAGGCAAGGGAGGAAGAGAAGGCAAGGGAGGAAGAGAGGGCAAGGGAGGAAGACAAGGTAAGGGAGGACAGAGATGGTAAAGGAGGAAGAGATGGTAAGGGAGGAAGAGAATGCCAGGGAGGAAGAGGAAGAGAAGGCAAGGGAGCAAGAGATGGCAAGGTAAGGGAGGAGGAGAAGGTAAGGGAGGATGAGAAGGTAAGGGAGGAAGAGAATGCCAAGGAGGAAGAGGAAGAGAAGGCAAGGGAGCAAGAGATGGTAAGGGAGGAAGAGAATGCCAGGGAGGAAGAGGAAGAGAAGGCAAGGGAGCAAGAGATGGAAGGAGGAAGAGAAGGTAAGGTAAGGGAGAGAAGGAGGAAAGAATGGCAAGGGGGAGGAAGAGATGGCAAGGGAGGAAGAGAAGGTAAGGTAAGGGAGGAAGAGAAGGTAAGGTAAGGGAGGAAGAGATGGTAAGGGAGGAAGAGGATGCCAGGGAGGAAGAGGAAGAGAAGGCAAGGAGGAGAGGAAGAGAAGGGAGGAAGAGAAGGAGGGAGAAAGAGGAAAGAAGGCAAGGAAGGAGGAGAAGGCAATGGAGAAAGAGATGGTAAGGGAGGAAGAGAAGGCAATGGAGGAAGAAGAGAAGGGAGGAAGAGAAGGAAGGAAGGGAGGAAGATATGGTAAGGAGGAAGAGATGGTAAGGGAGAAAGAGATGGTAAGGAGGAAGAGATGGTAAGGGAGGTAGAGAAGATAAGGGAGGAAGAGATGGTAAGGGAGGAAGAGAAGGTAAGGGAGGAAGAGAAGGTAAGGCAGGAAGAGACGACAAGGGAGAAAGAGATGGTAAGGAAGGAAGAGAAGGCAAGGGAGGAAGAGAATGCAAGGGAGGAAGAGACGACATGGGAGAAAGAGAAGGCAAGGGAGGAAGAGAAAGCAATGGAGGAAGAGAAGGCAATGGAGGAAGAGAAGGCAAGGGAGGAAGAGTAGGCAAGGGAGGAAGAGAAGGCAAGGGAGGAAGAGAAGGCAAGGGAGGAAGAGAAGGCAAGGGAGGAAAGAAGGTAAGGGTAAGGGAGGAAGAGAAGGCAAGGGAGGAAGAGAAGGCAAGGGAAAGAGATGGTAAGGGAGGAAGAGGGCAAGGAGGAAGAGGCAATAAAAGGGAGGACAGAGAGGGGAGGGGGGAAGAGAAGGCAAGGGAGGAAGAGATGGTAAGGGAGGAAGAGAAGGTAATGGAGAAAGAGGAAGAGAAGGTAAGGAAGGAAGAGAAGGCAATGGAGAAAGAGATGGTAAGGGAGGAAGAGAAGGCAAGGGAGGAAGAGGAAGAGAAGGCAAAGGAGAAAAGAGGAAGAGAAGGCAAGGGAGGAAGAGATGGAGGGGAGGAAAGAGAGGTAAGGGAGGAAGAGATGGTAAGGGAGAAAGGATGGTAAGGGAGGAAGAGATGGTAAGGGAGGAGGCAATGGAGGAAGAGAAGGTAAGGGAGGAAGAGAGAAGGTAAGGGAAAGAAGGAAGAGAAGGTAAGGGAGGAAGGGAGGAAGAGAAAGAGAAGGCAAGGGAGGGGAGGAAGAGAAGGCAAGGGAGAAAGAGGAAGAGAAGGAGGAAGAGATGGTAAGGAAAAGAGAGGAGGAGGAAGAGATGGAAGGGAGGAAGAGAAGGCAAGGGAGGAAGAGATGGTAAGGGAGGAAGAGAAGGCAAGGGGGAGAAGAGATGGTAAGGGAGGAAGAGAAGGCAAGGTAAGAGGAAGAGAAGAGAGGAAGAGGAAGAGAAGGCAAGGGAGGAAGAGATGGAAGGAGGAAGAGAAGTAAGGAGGAAGAGATGGTAAGGAAGAAGAGAAGGCAAGGGAGGAAGAGATGGTAAGGGAGGAAGAGAAAGGTAAGGAGGAAGAGAAGGAAGAGGAAGAGAAGGTAAGGGAGGAAGAGATGGTAAGGGAGGAAGAGAAGGTAAGGGAGGAAGAGAAGGTAAGGGAGGAAAGAGGAAGGTTAAGGGAAGAGAAGGCAAGGGAGAAGAGGAAGATGGGGGAGGAAGAGATGGAAGGAGGGAGGAAGAGAAGGCAAGGAGGAAGAAGAGCAAGGGAGGAAGAGAAGGCAAGGGAGGAAAGATGGCAAGGGAGGAAGAGAAGGTAAGGGGAGGAAGAGAATGAAGAGAAGAGGAAGGAAGAAAGGAAAGAAGGTGCAAGGAGGAAAAGAAGGCAAGGGAGAAAGAGAAGGAGGAGGAAGAGAAGGCAAAGGGAGGAAGAGAATGGTAAGGGAGGAAGAGAAGGGAGGATGCAAGGGAGGAAGAGAAAGGCAAGGGAGGAAGAGAGGTAAGGGAGGAAGAGATGGTAATGGAGGAAGAGAAGGTAAGGGAGGAAGAGGAAGAGAAGGCAAGGAGGAAGAGATGGTAAGGGAGGAAGAGATGCCAGGAGGAAGAGGAAGAGAAGGCAAGGGAGGAAGAGATGGCAAGGGAGGAAGAGAAGGTAAGGGAAGGAGGGAAAGAGAAGGCAAGGAGGAAGAGAGGCAATGGAGGAAGAGAGAAAAAAGAGGAAGAAGAAAAAAGGCAAGGGAGGAAGAGAAGAGAAGGAAGGGAGGAAGAGATGGCAAGGGAGGAAGAGATGGTAAGGAGGAAGAGAAGAGCAATGAAAGAGGAGGAAGAGGAAGAGAAGGCAAGGGAGGAAGAGAAGGCAAGGGAGGAAGAGAAGGTAAGGAGAAGAGAAGGTAAGGGAGGAAGAGAAGGTAAGGAGGAAGAGAGGGAGGAAGAGGAAGAGAGGCAAGGGAGGAAGAGAAGGCAAGGGAGGAAGAGAGATGGTAAGGGAGGAAGAGATGGGATGCCAAGGGAGGAAAGAGAAGGCAAGGGGGAGAAGAGAAGGTAAGGAGGAAGAGAAGAAGGTAAGGAGGAAGAGAATGGCAGGGGAGGAAGAGAGGAAGGGAGGAAGAGAAGGTAAGGGAGGAAGGAAGAGAAGGCAAGGAGGAAGAGATGGTAAGGGGGAAGGAAGGCAAGGGAGGAAGAGAAGGCAAGGAGGAAGAGAAGGCAAGGGAGGAAGAGAGGAAGGAGGAAGAGAGGCAAGGAGGAAGAGAAGGGAAGAGGAGGAGAAGGAAGGGGAGAAGGATGGTAAGGAGAAGAAGAGAAGGAGAAGAGAGGCAAGGGAGGAAAGAGAAGGCAAGGAAGGAAGAGGAAGAGAAGGTAAGGGAGGAAGAGATGGTAAGGGAGGAAGAGAAGGTAAGGGAGGAAGAGAAGGTAAGGGAGGAAGAGAATGGCAAGGGAAAGAGAAGGCAAGGAGGAAGAGAAGAGGAAGAGAAGGTAAGGGAGGAAGAGAAGCCAAGGAGGGAGGAAGAGGAAAGAAGATGGTAAGGGGAGGAAGAGAAGTTGAGAGGAAGAGAAGGTAAGGGAGGAGAGAAAGGAGGAAAGAGGAAGAGAAGGCAAGGAGGAAGAGATGGTAAGGGAGGAAGAGAATGCCAGGGAGGAGAGGAAGAGAAGGCAAGGGAGGAAGAGATGGCAAGGGAGGAAGAGAAGGTAAGGAGGAAGAGAAGGTAAGGGAGGAAGAGAAGGCAAGGAGCGAAGAGGAAGAGAAGGTAAGGGAGGAAGAGATGGTAAGGAGGAAGAGATGGTAGGGAGGAAGAGGAAGAGAAGGCAAGGAGGAAGAGAATGGTAAGGGAGGAAGAGAAGGAAGGTAAGGAGGAAGAGAAGGTAAGGGAGGAAGAGAAGGAGGGAGGAAGGGAGGAAGAGAAGGTAAGGGAGGAAGAGAGGCAAGGTAAGAGGAGAGAAGGTAAGGAGGAAGAGGCAAGGGAGGAAGAGAATGCAAGGGAGGAAGAGAGAAGAGAAGGTAAGGAGGAAGAGAAGGTAAGGAGGAAGAGAAGGAAGAGGAAAAGGCAAGGGAGGAAAGGGAGGAAGAGAAGGCAAGGAGGAAGAGAAGGCAAGGGGGAGGAAGAGAAGGCAAGGGAGGAAGAGAAGGCAAAGGGAGGAAGAGAAGGAGGAGGCAAGAGATGGTAAGGGAGGAAGAGAAGGCAAGGAGGAGGAAGAGAAGGCAAGGGGAGAAGAGAATGGCAAGGAGGAAGAGAAGAGAAGAAGGACAAGGAGGAAGAGAAGGCAAGGGAGGAAGAGGGAAGAGAAGGGAAGAAGGAAGAGGAAGAGATGGCAAGGGGAGGAAGAGAAGGCAAGGGAGGAAGAGAAGGTAAGGAGGAAGGAAGGCAAGGAGGAAGAGAAGGCAAGGGAGGAAAGAGGAAGGGGAAGGGAAGAGACAAGGGAGGAAGAGAAGGCAAGGAGGAAGAGAGGAAGAGAAAGAAGGAGGAAGAGGAAGAGAAGGCAAGGGAGGAAGAGGAAGGAGGAAGAGGAAGAGTAAGGACAAGGAGGAAGAGAAGGCAAGGGGAGAGAAGGAAAGGAGGAAGAGAGCAGAGAGGACAAAGAGGAAGAGAAGGTAAGGGATGAAGAGAAGGTAGGGGAGGAAGAGGAAGAGAAGGTACGGGAGGGAGAGAAGGTAATGGAGGAAGAGAAGGTAAGGGAGGAAGAGGAAGAGAAGGTAAGGGAGGAAGAGGAAGAGAAGATATGGGAGGAAGAGGAAGAGAAGGTAAGGGAGGAAGAGGAAGAGAAGGTAAGGGAGGTAGAGAAGGTAAGGGAGGAAGAGGAAGAGACGGTACGGGAGGAAGAGGAAGAGAAGGTACAGGAGGAAGAGGAAGAGAAGGTAAGGGAGGAAGAGGAAGAGAAGGTAAGGGAGGAAGAGGAAGAGAAGGCAAGGGACAAAGAGGAAGAGAAGGCAAGGGACAAAGAGGAAGAGAAGGTAAGGGAGGAAGAGGAAGAGAAGGTAAGGGAGGAAGAGGAAGAGAAGGCAAGGGACAAAGAGGAAGAGAAGGCAAGGGAGGAAGAGGAAGAGAAGGTAAGGGAGGAAAAGAGAAGGTAAGGAGGAAGAGAAGAAGGAGGCAAGAGACAAGAGGAAGAGAAGGCAAGGGAGGAAGAAGGAAGAGAAGGCAAGGAGGAAGGAAGAGAAGGCAGGGACAAAGAGGAAGAGAAGGCAAGGGAGGAAGAGGAAGAGAAGGTAAGGGAGGAAGAGGAAGAGAAGGTAAGGGAGGAAGAGGAAGAGAAGGCAAGGGACAAAGAGGAAGAGAAGGCAAGGGAGGAAGAGGAAGAGAAGGTAAGGGAGGAAGAGGAAGAGAAGGCAAGGGACAAAGAGGAAGAGAAGGCAAGGGACAAAGAGGAAGAGAAGGCAAGGGAGGAAGAGGAAGAGAAGGCAAGGGACAAAGAGGAAGAGAAGGCAAGGGAGGAAGAGGAAGAGAAGGTAAGGGAGGAAGAGGAAGAGAAGGCAAGGGAGGAAGAGGAAGAGAAGGCAAGGGACAAAGAGGAAGAGAAGGCAAGGGAGGAAGAGGAAGAGAAGGTAAGGGAGGAAGAGGAAGAGAAGGTACGGGAGGAAGAGGAAGAGAAGGTAGTGAGAGTGTGTGTGTGTGTATGTATGTGTGTGTGTGTGTGTGTGTGTGTGTGTGTGTGTGTGTGTGTGTGTGTATGTGTGTGTTTATGCTTGCATACATGTATCCTTTCTAAATAACTGTTGTCTTTCAATACGAACAATTCCATTTCTATTCTCTTGTGTATCATGTGATGAAATAATTAATTAGATTCACAAATAGTTTGATATTCATTAATCCGCAGTCAACATCCTCAGAGGGGTAAAGACGTGACTCGTTGTAGACACAGATATTATAACCAAACATTCAGCTTATCACACACACACACACACACACACACACACACACACACACACACACACACACACACACACACACACACACACACACACACACACACACTCACACACACTCTCACACACAATCACACACTCACAGAAACACACACACAGAAACACACACACACAGATACACACATACACCCAGACACACAGACAAAGTATAGATATCATACTATATCCCTAGAACTATACACTATATAGTATACTATATCTCTATTCCTAGAACTATACACTATATAGTATACTATATCTCTACTCCTAGAACTATACTCTATATAGTATACTGTGTCTCTACACCTAGAACTATACACTATATAGTATACTATGTCTCTACTCCTAGAACTATACACTATATAGTATACTATATCTCTACTCCTAGAACTATACACTATATAGTATACTATATCTCTACTCCTAGAACTATACACTATATAGTATACTATATCTCTACTCCTAGAACTATACACTATATAGTATACTATATCTCTACTCCTAGAACTATACACTATATAGTATACTATATCTCTACTTCTAGAACTATACACTATATAGTATACTATATCTCTACTCCTAGAACTATACACTATATAGTATACTATATCTCTACTCCTAGAACTATACACTATATTTTATACTGTGTCTCTACTCCTAGAACTATACACTATATATGAGGTAACTGTATATTACACTGTTTAGTCCCCTACTTCTTTATGCATCTCTCCATTCCACATCACTGGTCTAACCTGAGCTTAACTGAGGAGGTGGAGAAACTTCTCCCAGAATAGAGAATGAAAAACAAGCAACATACGGAGTGGCAACCTCTCCCATAACACAGAGAGAGAGAGAGAGAGAGAGAGAGAGAGAGAGAGAGACAGAGAGACAGAGTGAGAGAGAGAGAGAGAGAGAGAGAGACAGAGAGACAGAGTGAGAGAGAGAGAGGAGAGAGAGAGAGAGAGAGAGAGAGAGAGAGAGAGAGAGAGAACCTCTCACATACCCTGTTTGGGCTATGGGGCAGCATTTTCACGTTTGGATGAAAAGCGTGCCAAGAGTAAAATGCCTGCTACTCTGTCCCAGTTGCTAATATATGCATATTGTTAGTAGATTTGGATAGAAAACACTCTGAAGTTTGAATGAATGATGTCTGTGAATATAACAGAACTCATGTGACAGGCAAACATCTGAGATAAAATCCAACCAGGAAGTGGGAAATGTGAGGTTTGTAGTTTTCAAGTCATTGCCTATCTAATATTCAGTGGCTATGGGGTCATATTGCACTTCCTAAGGCTTCCACTAGATGACAACAGTCTTTAGAACATTGTTTGAGGCTTCTACTGTGAAGGAGTGGGGAATGAGAGCTGAATGAGTCAGAGGTCTGGCAGAGTGCCATGAGCTGATCACGCACGCTCATGTGAGAGCGACCTGCGTTCCATTGCAATTCTACAGACAAAGGAATTCTCCGGTTGAAAAATTATTGAAGATTTATGATGAAAAACATCCTAAAGATTAATTCTAGTTTCACATGTTTCTACAAACTGTAATATTACTTTTTGTGTGAACTTTTTGTGGAACTGGGATTCCTGGGAGTGCATTCTGATGAAGATCATCAAAGGTAAGTGAATATTTATAATGTTATTTCTGACTTCTGTTGACTGCACAACATGGCGGATATTTATTTTGGCTGTTTTGGGCTCTGAGCGCCGTACTCAGATTATGCTTTTTCTGTAAAGTTTTTTTGAAATCTGACACAGCGGTTGCATTAAGGAGAAGTTTATATAAAGTTTCATGTATAATAGTTGTATCTATTATCAATGTCTAATATGAGTATTTCTGTAAATTGATGTGGCTCTGTGCAAAATCACCGCATGTTTTGGAACTACTGAACGTAACACGCCAATGTAAAATTAGATTTTTGGATATAAATATTCATCGAACAAAACATACACATATTGTGTAACGTGAAGTCCTATGAGTGTCATCTGATGAAGATCATCAAAGGTTAGTGATTAATTTTATCTCTATTTCTGCTTCTTGTGACAACTCTCTTTGGCTGGAAAAATTGCTGTGTTTTTCTGTGACTTGGTGGTGACCTAACATAATCATTTGTTGAGCTTTCACTATAGAAAAATAAAAAATAAATCAGACACAGTGGCTGGATTAACAAGACTTGTATCTTTAAAATGGTGCCTTGTATGTTTGAGAAATTTGATTTATTTAATTGGCTGTTGGCGAGGTGTTCCGTTCCCAGACAGGTTAAACAAATCAAAATATATTTTATATTTGACATTTTTCAAATAGCCACCCTTTGCCTTGATGACAGCTTTGCGACACTCTTGGCAAAACTGTTCACACCTCGGCCTAAACATCAGCGCTACAGGTAACTTCCACAAAGCTTTGAGAAAATCTGAGAGACAAGGCAAGAAAGGCCTTCTATGCCATCAAAAGGAACATAAAATGTGATATACCAATTCGGATCTGGCTACAAATACTTGAATCATTTATAGAAATCTATTGTCCTTTATGGTTGTGAGGTCTGGGAACCGCTCACAAACCAAAAAATTCACAAATTGGGACTCTGCATGCCGAACTCTGCAAAAATATCCTCTGTGTACAACGTAAAACACCAAATAATGCAGAGCAGAATTAGGTCGATGAAAGCTAATAATCAAAATCCAGAAAACAACTGTTAAATTCTACAACCACCTAAAAGGAAGCGATTCCCAAACCTTCCATAACAAAATCATCACCTACAGAGAGATGAACCTGGAGAAGAGTCCCCTGAGCAAGCTGGTCCTGGGGCTCTGTTCACAAACACAAACTGACCCCACAGAGCCCCAGGAGAGCAACACAATTAGACCCAACCAAATCATGAGAAAACAAAAAAATAATTACTTGACACATTGGAAAGAATTAACAAAAAAACAGAGCAAACTAGAATGCTACTTGGCCATAAACAGAGAGTACACAGTGGCAGAACTTAAGGAAAACTATGTACAGACTCAGTAAGTATAGCCTTGCTATTGAGAAAGGCCGCTGTAGGCAGACCTGGCTCTCAAGAGAATGTGCTCACTGCCCACAAAATTAGGTGGAAACTGAGCTACACTTCCTAACCTCCTGTCCCACGTATGACCATATTAGAGATACATATTTCCCTCAGATTACACAGATCCACAAAGAATTGGAAAACAAACCCAATTAATGCAGCTTTGCCATAGAGAGACAGAGAGTGGGGAGAGAGAGAGAGAGAGAGAGAGAGAGAGCGAGAGAGAGGGGGAGAGAGAGCGAGAGAGAGAGAAAGAGACTGTAGTATACACACACACATAAATGCAAAGACACACGCAGACATACACACACACACATACAAAAATCCATGACTCATGCAGACATTCAACCTCTAGACCACAAAGCTTCGCTATAGAGGAGAAGGGAGGGATGACTGGAGGAGAGAGGGAGGGATGACTGGAGGAGAGAGGGAGGGATGACTGGAGGAGAGAGGGAGGGGAGGAGGAGAGAGGGAGG